>NC_045700.1:1929715-2163633 GCF_009834535.1 Camelus ferus | reverse complement strand
GCTTAAATATAAAACCTTAAACAGTAGAACTCCTAGAAGAAAACACAGAGGAAAAGCTACTGGACATGGATCTTGGCAACAATTTTGGGGATATAATACCTAAAGCAAAAGCAACAAAGGCAAAAATTAACAAGCAAAACTACATCAAACCGAAAAGCTTCTGTACATTACAAAAAGAAATCAATAAAGTGAAAAGGCAACCTATGGAATGGAGGAAATATTTGCAAACTCTGTACCTGACATGTGGTTAGTACCCAAAGTGTATAATGAATTCATACAAATCAATAACAAACAATCCATTTAAAAAATGGACAGAGGAACTGAAGAGAAATTTTCCCCAAGAAGACATACAAATAATACAGGAACATAAAAGGATGTTCAATATTACTGATCATCAAAGAAATACAAATCAAAACCACAATGCAATATCACCTCATATCAGTTAGAATGGGTGTCATCAAAAGGATAAAGATAGCAAATTTTAGCAAAGATGTGGAAAAAAGAGAACCATGGAAAAAATGTAAGTTATTCAGTCATTATGGAAAACAGTATGGAGGTTCCTCAAAATTTAAAAATAGGTTTTCACATGATCCAACGATCCCATTTCTGGTTATATATCTAAATGAGATGAAAATGGGATACTGAAAAGATATCTACACTCCCATGTTTAATGTAGCATTATTTACGACAGCCAAGACATGGACGCAATCTAAGTGTCAGTCAAGGGAGGAGTAGAAAAAAAGGTATGGTATTATGCAGAACATAACACTATCCCATTGTGGGGAAGAGGAAACTCTGCCATTTGCAACAACATAGAAGTAATTTGAGGGCATTATGCTGAGTGAGATAAGTCAGACAGAGAAAGCCAAGCACTGTGTGATATCACTTACGTGTGAAATTAAAAAAAAAAAAAAAAAAAAAAGCACCTCTAAGAAGCAGAAAAATGCTGGTTTCTGAGGAGTGGGGAGGGAATTTGGGAGAAACTGATAAAACAGTACAAATGCACATTCAGAAGATGGATAAATTCTGAGACTCTAATGCATAGCATTGTGATTACGGTTAACCACACTGTATTACATACTGGTATTACATACTTGAAAGTTGCTAGGAAACTGGATCATAAATGCTCTCACCACAAAAAAGAAATGATAATTATCTGAATTCATAGAGCTGTTAGCTAATGCTAAGGTGATAATCATACTGCTATCTGTAAGGATATCAAATACACACGAACAACTTAAACTTACACAGTGTTATATGTCAATTACATGTCAATAAAGAGTGCCTTGTCAAATTTCTTAATTCTTTTGAGAACATGCAAAGTTACAGAATATAGTAGTTGAAGGGACAAGACTGCACTAATGTTATAGCTGATAGAAGTCCACATCTACATTGCTTAAAATAAGCACAGATTTCTTAAAATAAGTAATTTCCTAAAAATCACTTTCCTTGATAGCCTCCTCCATCCCAATGCCTATCAGCATTTTCTACAAGTTTTTTCCTTCTCTGTAAGATAATATAATTTCTTCCTGTAACGTCCTCAAAGGAGAAGGAGAATTATAGCACCCCATAGGCATCTCCCTATTATACATGAAATAGATGTGAGAATCTTAAATCAGATTGTTATGATGAAAAAAAAAAAAAAGAAAGAAAGTTGAGACTACTTGATAATTATACCCCTTCTTGGATCAGAGAAATTACTGTTGTCAGATGACTTGAGTAATTCCAATTAGGCACATAAAGAAGAGAATGACATGGGGCTGTTTTTGTTTTTCATTCTGTAAATTAAACAAAAATTGCAGTGAATCAGAGCTCAGACTAAAAACTACATTTTTCTCCCTTCCTACGTCACCTATATGTAATACACCATTTCTTACCTGAAACATACTTCAGGCAAACATCAAAGCAAACCATTTTTTTTAATTTATAATCTTTCCAGTTACCACTTGGATGTGAACAAATTCTGAAATTACTTTCTCTACTGACAATGATACCCAGGTGTGGTAACAATAGAATATTCTGATGAGGAGGTAAATCAAAGTGGGTTTTTTTTTGAGACTCAAATATGTTCAGTTTTCATTCTTACCCTACTGACAAAGAACTCCCTTCTTTTGTGAGAAAAGAATGCTGATCACCGGGTGCTGGATTATCTTTAAACCTATTTTCCTATACCACTTCACGGCAAGATTCACCTGCCATCATCAGGTCACATACATTACCTGGAATTCATCCAATTCCAATGAGAGTGAGGATGTGAATCCATGGGGACCAGTACGAGCCACAGGTGTACCCTACGTGGTCTGGACTGAGCCAGCCAGGGGGACGGTCCGGAGCAAGCCTTTAGGGGAGAGTTGACTTGCAACTAAGGCTATGAAAAGCAGAAATAAACTACATGGAGGACCAGGACCAAGAGAAAACTTGTCCAGAATAAAAGCTGTAAAAAAAATGTAGCAAGGATGACACATCTTCCCCCTGGCTTTCTTTTTGATAAAATTCAACCTCATCATTATGGCAAACAAGACTTTTATTTTTCAGTATATATATTTTATTGAGGTACAGTCAGTTTACAATGTTGTGTCAATTTCTGGTGTGCAGCACAATGCTTCAGTCATACAGGAACATACATATATTCGTTTTCATATTCTTTTTCACTCTAAGTTACTATAAGATATTGAATGTAGTTCCCTGTGCTGTACAGTATAAATTTGTTTACCTATTTTATATCTAGTAGTTAGTAACAAGCCATTTCTTATATGCTTTTGTCTTCATCTTCAACTCCTATCAAAGTTCTAGAAATTAATACTGAACACACTCTCACTTCTTTATAGTCACAGCCTGAGTCTCCTTTTGCTTATCCTCATATTCTGGATTTCCTAATTCTTATTTTTCTAGCCAGACTCAGCTCAGTTATTACTTCTTCCGGGAAATCCTGCCTGATGCCCTCACTGGGATCTTTCTTCTTAATATCACGCCATGATTTTGTTGTTGCTTTTCTAGCAATTATTATATGATACAGTAATAATCTTGTATTAAACAAAGCAAAGACAGAGCTTGCCTTTAACATAATATTTGAGTTCCTTCTTTCTAGCCCTGTTACTGAGATCTCCCTGGATTTCCCAATTCTGATCCTGCCTGTATCTTTGAAGCCAGTTTCTTTTTTTTTTTTTTTTTTTTCCCTTTCTTTACTGTTTCGGTAGTCTGAGACTCACTGGGCATCCTTTTTCTCATAGCAACCCTCAGCCTCAACGTACCATCAGCTCCTAGGAGAAAGAAGAAAAAATTGGAATCAAATACAAAAACCAGAATAGAGACAGAAATCGAAGTTTAAAAACATAAACTCAATGGATGATCTAGTTTTTCAATTGTCAGAAACAAGTTATGAATTCACCTCCCAGAAATACCAAACAGCAAGAAAACGTTCCTTGGTTAATCCATCCTCACAGCCATCTGCAATGATTGACCCATGCACATCATATTTAAGTCTCCTTTTTAAAGAGCTTTTAAGACTATATTGCATTCCTCCAAGGAGAATGTAAATGCACAAAGGACAATGGGAATATGAGTGAAGTGCCTAATGCCTGCTGCTCTTGTTTATTCTAAGAGAGATGCTGTTGAACTTTTGAAGGCTACGTTTACTAATGTAGATTCCTATATAACAAGAATTGTTGAATTTTCCCTTGAAAGCTGAATTAGCAAAGACCATTTCTACTGTTTTTTCTTAAGCAATGTCCAAATTTCTTAATCATCTTTTTAAAGTAGAAAATAATGCATTACTTGTCCTGCACGTATCCCTGTGTTTATTGTGACAATAAATAAATAAATAAATATTTGGGCTGTTTCTTTATAAAATAAAATTCACAAGAGGAATATACCCTCTCACTTACCTATGGGAAGACAATAAAATATTTCAGTGAATTCAGGAACACGTGATGAGATTCTCAATCAATTGAAGCTATATCTCAAAACAATCGGGAATCTAGCAAATGATCAAGGTTAATAAGATAGGTGTAAGTATCTTACTAAAATCACTGATTTTTTTTTTTTCTTTCTTGCATTTGAGTTGGGTGGATCTTCTCAAAAATCTCAGGTATATTGTGGGCGTTCCTCCTAGCATTTCTACTTCTGAGTGTTCACTAATTCCAAAACCAAGTTTTCTCTTCTAATTCTTTGCAGCAGAAGGTAAAGCAGGGGTCGAAAACTACAGTGATTACAGGGTCCTATGTGGATTTCCTCTCATCTCAAAAAACTCGAGGTTGAGCTGTACTGAGAACTAAGATACGTTACAACTTTCCCAAAGTCTTTTTTTCCCCCCATTTTTAAAAGACACTTCACAAAATCCCTACATTTTATTCTTGAATGTGATTTCTTTGTCTGAAAATTTGGAGTATTAATGGATGCTTATAGAATGAGAAACAAAGGAAATGAAGATTTAAAGAATAAAGACTTGAGATAGAAAATCACCTGCTCCCTCAATAATATTAGCCAAGTCAATAAAAATAATACATGTCAAGTAGTTCAGCACGAAAGCACTGCATGCTTAGTTGCTGGAGACTGACACAAATAAATGGGAAAAGGGAAATGTGGATCGACATCCAATTTAAATATAAATCCATTCTTGCTGAAATGATAAAAGTCATGCGTGCGTGTGCATGTGGGTGTAAGAAAGTTAGCAACTCAATTAATCATTCAACGTTTAGATTCTTATAACATTGCAAACCAACACTGTGAGCTAAAATTTTCTTTCAATGGTTTTTTTCTTTTTTTTTTTGAAAAAAATAATTTTGAGACATGTTTATTTTCCACTCAGCTCAACCGGTTTCTGGAAATCAGTAAAGCAAGTAACTATCTCCATTAAAATGCCTTATACCTTTCAGAATGTCCACCATCTTTCAAATTCCAGTTTAAAGGTTAATTTCTTCTTCAATCATTTCTTGGCATCTACCGTTCTCCTAGCAAATTTAATTGCATGCACATCTGTACTTGAACATTTATTGGTTAGTAATATTACTGCACTTCTCATTAGAATGATCTGTTTGTGTGTAAACCTCCTCTGCCTATTTAATTTCACTGGGTCAGCGAGTCAAATCGGTTTGTTTCTTTATCCTTTGCACTGAGTAGAGGGCCTGCTGTATAACTAGCACTGCACAGAAACAGAAGGAGGATACGAAAAGAAAGTAAGAATGGAACTACAAAAGGAAGAAAGGCAGGGGAGAAGTTAGGGAAAGAGAAAGATTTTAAATAGGACTTAGATATTAGTCTATTACCATATCATCTGTTAAAGAAAAACCATTTGATCAATTTTTTCACTTATATTTTGATTCTCTCCTCTAACGGAAATATACTAAGCAGGAAAGACGAAAAATCCTTCTGACAAGAGACAGGAAAAAATAAAAATTATCTCAGATTGTCATGCAATAATCTCTTAAGAACTTAATTTACCCAAAGCTGTGGGTACAACTTCCCTAATACAGAAGGAATAGTTAAATAGCAAATGCTGAAGAAACTTTGTTAGCAGAAGGATTTCCTAAATCTCATTTCTAAGAGGGTTTGTTTATTATATTTTTATCTACTTTTTCCTAAGCTAAATGGTTTATTGTCCTTGTTTTAAACATGGCGAAACTGATGCTCAGAAGGTACAAAACACATCTAATATCACAGCTGATCGGTTGTAAGGGCTGGGAGTCCAACCAGGTCATCTGATTCCAGGGTATAATTCTTAACCATTAGGCTGCAGCATAAGTAATCAAAATGTTAACTCTAAATTACCACTGTTTTATATGTAAGGGCATTAAAAATGTAGAGAGATTAATTAATTCATCCAAAGTCTCAAAATTAAAGTGTACTGGAACTAGCTTTAAAATCAATTCCAATCTTCACCCTGAGCACAACTGCTCCCAGGGGCACACCAAAATTACCACCATGTAGAGAGCACTTGTTGACGAGAACGCCCTGAAAACTAGGAGAAAACATCTCCTGTGACGAAAGATGTAGGAGGAAACCACAAAGAGATGGCGGGAGGTGTAAGACACAGTCTACTCAGGATCCACTCCCCCTGCTTCCTAACCCACGCAGAGGGATAATCAGAATTGCAGAGGTCACCCTCAGGAAGTGAGGGGTCCAGACCCCACGCAGGGCTCCCCAGCCCGGTGGTCCTGCACCAGGAGGATGAGGCCCAGGAATGCTTGGTTTTGAAGGCCAGGGGTTTGTGCCTTCAGGAGAGCCAGGGGGATGTGGGAAACAGAGATTTCACTCTTAAAGGGTGCGTGCAAAATCTCACATGCTCTGAGATGCAGGGCAGAAGCGGTAGTTTGAAGAGGAGCCTGGGTGGGACCCACATGCTGATCTTGGAAGGCCCTCTGCAGAGTCAGGAAGCAAGTAGAAATCACCCTGGGGATGTAGACACAGGTGGTAGCAATTTTGGGGAGCTCATTCTATAAGGACACTAGTGGAAGAATGGCAAGGCCACTTGGGAATACTGTCTTTAGATTATTAGCACCAGTATCAGGTCCCACCCATCAGTTAATTGGGACCAGTCCTGGGGCCCCATGGAGAAAGCAGTTAGACACACCCACCGGTAGGCTGACAGCAGTCATGGAACCCCTGAGGCCAGCCACCTCTGCGGGGCTCGGCCACACCCACAGGAATGCCCAGGAGCCCTCCTTGCACACTAGTGGGCTGGCGCTAGCCCAGGGACCCAGCCTCACCTACCAGTGGGCAGGCACCAACCCTGGACACCCTGGACCTACTCACCAGCAGGCTGACACCAGCTCCTGGTCTTCCAGCCTCTGAAACCAGGTGCCCTGTGGCTTGGCCCTGCCCAGCAGCAACCAGCACTAACCCTGGGACCTCCCCAGCCATGGCCTGCTCAAACTCTGTCCCTTCCATGAGGAAACTGTCCAATGTAATCAACCCGCCACCAGGTGGCTGGCTCCCTTTAGAGAGGTTTACATACATCCCTCTTCCCCAGACTTCCTTGTCACCAATTTTCCAATCACCTTCCTTTAAAGTTTCTGACCATCCAGCCAAACAAACCACTGGCTGCAGCCCACAGATCAGTGTATCATCACCCACCCGATCATCTCTCATTCTAAGCAAAGTGAACAATCAGGCGCACTAGCCAAATTTTCCCAAACTATGGGAAGGTCTGCCTTTACCACTGTCCCTTAGGGATGTCCCAGAGAAAGGCTGCTGTTCCCCTCGGGTGGTACCTGTTTATCATGCACCACCATCTGTAAATCGGGCCCAAACATTCTCTTATTTTGGTCTCCTGCTCAAAACTAGCAGCTTTTCTGGGTCACTTGGTAAATGGATCAGGGTATAGCACCCCCAAATCAGAAATAGGTTGCCTCCAAAATTCAAAGAGGTACTGTGCCACTTTTATGGTTGTAGCAGGAGCCAGATGCAACAATTTATCCTTTACCTTAAACGGACAGCTCAACATGCAACATATCTAGAAATTTCACTGAGGTCGGAGACCCCTGAAATTTTGGTCAGATTTATCTTCTTCCCTTGACGTGCAATTGTCTTCCCATTGAGGCTAAAGTCGTTGCTAATTCTTACAGGAACCATTCAGGATGATGCCGTCAATAGAATATCTTGTGGAATGGAAAGCTGATTACCATCCTTGTGAACAGCATTATGACAAAGAGCTGGCGGGTTGATAATACTCCTGCAGTAGGATGCTGAAGGTGCATTGTTGACCTGGCCAGCTGAAAGCAAACTGCCTTTGTTGGTCTTTATTAACAGGGATGGAGAAGGGGAAAAAAAGCAATTGCCAGATCAACAGCTGCATACCAGGCACCAGGGACGGTGTTAATTTGCTCAAGCAAAGAAACCACATCTGGTACTGCAGCTTCAATTGGAGTCGCCACCTAGATAAGCTTATGCTAATCCACTGTAATTCTCCAAAATCCATCTGTCTTCTGCACAAGCCAAATATGCGAGTAGGATGATCACGGGCTGGGAATTACTCCACCTACGTCTTTCCAGTCCTTGCTGGTGGCACAGATAAATCCCTGGAGTCTCTTAAGGAATGTAGTACTTCTTTTTGGTTGATTCTTTTCCCAAGTGGAGGTGGTTTTAGTGGCTTTCATATGGTCTGTCCCATCATAACGCCCCTCCCTCCACAAGTCAGGGAACCGATGTGAGGATTCTGCCAGGTTCTGAGTATGCTGAGTCCTATTATGCATTCCAGAACTGAGGAAACAAGCACAGGATGGCTTTGGGACTTACCCACTGGACTCCCAGAGAGGTATATCTGAGCTAAGACTTAGCCTTCAGGAGCTCCTCATCTGGCTGGTGAAATGAGTTATTACGGTGGGAGAGACTGCTTCTCCTAGAGCAGATTTCATGACCCCAGGAAGCAAAGCGTAGGAATGAAAGTGACACCACTCACTATTTCGCCTAGTGACTCACCAGCAAAATTGTGGCTTCCTGTCTTTGTGACCTTGTGCTCTTCTCAGTTAGAGGTTTTATTTCCAAAAGAAGGAACGCTGCCACCAAGGGACACAATAACGGCCCCCCTGAGCTGGAAGGTAAGCTATTCACCCTGCCACTTTGGGCTCCTCATGCCTCCACAGGTGAAGTAGGGAGTTGCGGGATTGTTTGGGATGACCGATCCTGACTACCAAGGGGAAACTGGACGGCTTCTCCGCAATGGGTAAGGAAGAGTAAATCTGGAGTGGGACATCTATTGGGCTGTGTCTTAGTGTGACTGTGCCCTGTGACCAAAGTCAATGCAAAACTGTAATAACCCAGTCCTGTCATGGCGAATAATAGCCCAGATCCTTCAGGAATAAAGTTTTTAGTCACCCCACCAGGTAAAGAGCTGGCTGAGGTACTTGTTGAGGGCAAAGGAAATATAAAATTGAGAGTAGGAGAAGGTAGTTATAAGCATCAGTTTTAGCTGTGTGACCAACTTAGAAATAAGGGCTGTAATAGTCGTGAGTGTTTCTTTCTCCTTATGTGATGAATATGTGTGTATACATCAGTTTTCCTTTTATCTCTCAGGTAATATAAGACGTTGTGTTCGTATCACAGTATTTAGCATTGTTAATTCTATGTCATAATGTTCAAGTTACAGGATATCAAGGAGAGAGGTAAACATCACCCAGGGGCTTGCGATTCTCTTCCGGGGGAGGTGTCAGTGAGTTTCCATTTGTATACAGGATAGTCGTATTAATAGGGAAATGTTGCATAACATTTGGGGATCAAGCATAACTTAAAGAGAAGGGTAAAGGTATCAATTTGACAAGGGGTGGACTTGCTTATGCTGATTAGTTCATGTGTCAATTTGGCTGGACCATAGTGTCCAGTTATGTGGTCAAATACTATTCTGGATGTCTCCATAAGAGTGTTTTTGGATGAGATTAACTTTTAAATAGATGGGCTTTCCACAAACAACAAATGCTGGAGAGGGTATGGAGAAAAGCCAAGATAGGGAAGCAACCTAAATGTCCATTGACAGATGACTGGATAAAGAAACTGTGGTATGTTTACACAAAATAAAATAATAAAAAAAGAATAAAATAATGTCATTTGCAGCAACATGGATGGACCTAGAGGTCATCATTCTAAGTGAAGTAAGCCAGAAAGAGAAAGAAAAATACCATATGATATCACTTATATGTGGAATCTAAAAGAAAAGAAAAAGGACATTATGAACTCATCTACGAAACAGAAACAGACTCACAGACATAGTAAACAATCTTATGGTTACCAGGGAAAGCAGGTGGGAAGGGATAAATTTGGGAGTTTGAGATTTACAAATGTTAGCCACTATATATAAAAATAGATTTAAAAAAAAAAAGTTCTTTCTGTATAGCACAGGAAACTATATTCAATATCTTGTAATAACTTTTAATGAAAAAGAATATGAAAATGAATATATATATGTATATGCATGACTGGGATATTGTGCTGTACACCAGAAGTTGACACATTGTAACTGACTGTACTTCAATAATTTTTTTTAAAATAATAAATAAAGGAAATATAAGTAAATAAATAAATAAATAAATAAATAAATAAATAAATAAACGGACTTTAAGTAAAGCAGATACATAATGTGGGTGGGCCTCATCCAATCAGTTGAAGGCTTGAATGAGCAAAAGATTGACCTTCTACTAGCAAGAGGGAATTCTGCTGCAAATAGCCTTCACACTTGAACTGACCCATTAGCTCCTACTTGTACCGCTAGCCTGATAGCCTTTGGACTTGAACTGCAGCATCATTTTTTCTCAGAGTCCCTAGCCTAGTAGCCCATCCTACAGATTCTGAATTTGCAAGCTGTCCTAACTGCATGAACCATTTTTTTAAGATAAATCCACAGACACACACACACACACACACACACACACTTTTGGTTCTGTTTCTCTAGAGAATCCTGACTAATACAAGCATCATGCCTATCTGAGATTATCTCAGGAAGCTTTTTAAAGAACACATCATATACAGTAATTTTGAAAGTTGACAGAATATCACAAGGCTCTCCTCTAAGGAAATTCTTGAATAACAGATCATTAATAGAGTCAAGTTTTTTAGTTAAAGCATTTGCCTTTTTAGTTTGTTTACAACAACAAAAATAAAAAGCAAGTTACTTTGGGTCATCATAATGGAATAGATACCTACCACATTTTAGCCCCTTATTAAGTAAACTGTATATGCTAATTTCATCAATTTAGCTACTGTGGTGACATTTGATGGGTTTCCTATGATTCACATTAAGGGATATTGGAAAAAAATTAATATTTTGTTGTTAACTTTTCTAGACAATTTTTCCATATTTTCCAACGTAAATGCTTTGTTGATTAATGTTGACAACTGTAGACACTGGACTCCTAAAATGATAAGAATAGTCCATTTGTAGAAATTTTCCAACAATGTTGTATGATTTCAGTACATAGCCAGACCAATAAAGTATGCCATTAGCCCACATTAAGAAAGCTAAATAATCAAAAACACCAGCAAGAGACCTTCCAAGTCCTGATACAGAGCTTTTAGGAAAAATTCACTGCTGACATCCATCTTCATGGTGAAAGGCTGGATACCTGCTCCCTATGAATTGGGAAAAATTCACTCACCACATATAGTCAACATTATACAGGAAGCTCTGGCCAGAACTAAACAAGGAAATGAAAGTAAAGGCATCTATTTTGTAAAATAATAATTAAAGCTACCTCAATTTTCAGATATATGATAATACATTAAAAATTCTAAGGAATCTACTAAAACAATTTTAAGAACTAATAAATAAGTTCAGCAATGTAGGGTCAAAGTCAATATACAAAAAACAATTATGCTTCTATACATTTGCAATGACTAATTTTAAAATGAAATTAAGAAAACAATTCAATTTACTGTATCTCCAAAAGAAGAAAATAATTAGAAATTGGCTTATATTAAAAAACAATAAGAATAACTTTTTTTAGCTTTTAGGCTACAATAAAAAATGAATGATTTATATCCTAAAAACTAAAAATAAAATATTGTTGAAAGAAACTAAAGAAAATCTAAATAAATAAAATTACATCCCATGTTCATGGATTAGAAGACTTAATATTGTTAAGATAACAATATTTCCCAAATTAATCTACAGATTCAATATAATAAAAGTCACATGGACCCCAGAGCGGGTGGGTTTAGGCTCTCTATTCCCAGTCACTTCATGAGTCTGAAGTGGTAGAAAATAAACCCCTTCAACTTCTGAGCCCCAAATTTCCTCTAAGTCTCTTTTAAGCATCTCAGCAACAAAGTGACCAGTAGGTGATTAAGGATCCCTACAAGTAAGGCAGGTCTTAGGTCCGGGCCAAGCTCAGCTGTAGAGCTAGGGGTCACATCCTTTAGCATACGTCATCCCTAGTGAACAGTAGCCTGTTCATGGTTTGGATCTGGAAGACTGGTAAGCCATTTGGAGGATGGTTCCAACTTTGAACCCATCATATGGCTTTCTGCCACCCCTAGGCCTGAGCTCCTGAAATTATAATTCATAACAATCAGTACTGTTTGCTGTCATACAAGACAACCCCTCCACACACAAGAGTGCAGGCACACTGAATCGAAAGTGGCTTTAATCCTATTACTTTATAGACCCTTAAGATACTTCCCGGGAACTCAATTAGGGTGACACACATTTTGGTTTATTCACTGGGCAAATAGTAAATGAGTATTTCATATGAATCAGACTTCATTCTATATACTGGGATACAACAGGGACCAAATAAGCAAGATCTTTGCCCTCATGGTACGTATATTTTATAGTGAAAGGCAGACAAAGAAACATGAATAAGTAAATTAATAAGTAAATGAAAATTAATATAAAAAAATTCCATGAATTCTCATTAACAGCCATCTTCAACTCCTTTAGCTTTCTCCTTAACTAAGAATTTTATGTGAAGAAGCCTAAATAGTATTTACTTATTATATGTCTTTTTAAATATGCCCTCATTAGTCCATAGAGAGAGCTACTTTTTTTTTTTTTTTAATAGTAATGGTCCAAATGGATTCTTTCCAGAAGACTTGTCTTTACGTTGTGATTGGGTCATATAAAAATGCAAAGCAAGGTGTTGGACTCAGCTCTGTTATCAGAGCACGATCAAAAATGTGTGTATGCCTTCCAGAGTCTTCCATGTTAAAAGGTGAAGGGTCACTATTAGACACCCACGTAGAGGAGCCAGGAGGCAACAACAGGGAGGATCCGGTAAATAAAGCTACGTTCGGCAGTAATGAAAGTTTTGTGATTGCAGCAGAGGGGAAAAGTGATCCCTGAATATCTACAGGAATAGAACAAATTGCTTTAAAATAGGAACGCACTTTACCTGTGGTCATGAGGAAGCTGTTCTGGGGTGGTGCCGTTTGTTTGCATGATCTCCTGTATTTTGTTTTGTTCCTTTTCAGTTTTGAGTTTAGGCGTTCATTTCCACAGCATGCAGATGACTGATCTTAGGGAAGACTTGTCTGTACAGTTTTTGACGGGCCTGCAAAGATGTTCATTTGGACAAATGACTGTTGCATTCATGCCTCACCCTCCCTTTCACTCCCCACCCCCTAAAAGAGCATTTTGCATAAGTTAAGATTAAACGCTCTTTGGTTGATTTGAATTTACATCTTCCAAACTGAAGAGGACATTACCTGAATCTCTACCACTTCTTCTCTTGGTGAATGTCAAGGCCTATTTATGGGAGACTATAAAAAGGTCTATTTCTGATCTAGTAAGTTCTTTAGTAACTTCGTTGTTTGGCTTTATTTTTGTCATAAGGAAGAAATGGGCTTTTTACTGTATAGCCTGTTTCTTTTCACAAGGCAACGGTGTCTTCTTCTTGAGTGGGAAGCAATCTTTGAAGGCGTGTTCTTACACAATTGGAATGATTAGCTAATTCCTGGAAAAGCTAGACTAATGTAAGGAAGTTGTTACTTCCATTGTCGTCAGCTTTAACACAATGGAAAACTCTAAAGAGGAAGCTGAGAACCTTTAGAACGCGCAAATCTCTTGCAAATGACTTATTTCATTATATGAAAAGACCCTGAGCTTTTGGTAGACCTGGATACGTAAATAATTGTGAAACTTAAATTTGAAACATATTCTACTCTTGGTAATTTCCTTATGAGTGTGTTTGAAATGGCTGGGCTGTTGTCTGTTCCTGCCACATTCCTTCCCATTTCATAAGGCCCCATCCCTTAGAAGAGGAGTTTCATACCCTATTTCCTTCCCTTCTAGTTGATTCCATTGTTCACAGCAGTGAAGAACATACTTAGCATCTCAGTACTGTTTCTCTTACGACTTTTGGAGGCTTGATTCTTCTTCTATGTATTTTCCACAAAAAATATATTACATGTACAGTTGAACTTCCAACAACATAGGTTTGATCTGCCCAGGTCCACTTGTACACAGATTGTTTTCAATAAATATACTGGAAAAAAATTTTTGAGATTTCTGACAATCTGAAAAAAAAAACTCACAGACAAGCTACAAATATTGAAAAACATCAAAAACCTAGGTCTGTCATGAATGCATAAAATATTGTAGACAACAGTTTATCACTCACTACCATTAAAATATATGCAAATCTATTATAGTGATTTAAAATGTATCAAAACTTACACACACAAATCCTTACAGATCATATGTGGCACCATTCGGACAGGTGAGGAAAATGCACACAAACACAAAGATGCAGTGTTACACTGTAACTAAGTAAAATTAACTGTAATGCATATCGTACTATTGTAATAACTTTGTAGTCACCTCCTGTTGCCATTGCAACCAGCTCCAGTGTTGGGAGTTTCTGATTAAAATGCCATGTGGCACTAATCATCTCTGCACGAGCAGTTTGTCTCTATAATAAATTGTGTATGACAGCAAAAGGTGTTGTCTTGTGTTCTTGTGTATTTTTCATCATGTCTAGTGCAATACCATAAACCTTGAATAACACCATGGGACTCATACGAAGTGCCACTAGTGATGCTAGAAGTGTCCCCATTAAGCAAAGTCGTGATGTTACAAGGAAAATATCAATTGCTTGATATGTACCATAGGACGAGGTCTACAGCTGTGGTTGCTTACCATTTCAAGACAAGTGAGCCCACTGTAAGGACCACTGTAAAAAAAGAAAAGGAAGTTTGCAAAGCTGTTGCTGCAGCTAAGTCAGTAGGCACAAAAAGCTTGCACTTTTTTAGAAACTTCTGTTTATCTCATGTTGAAAATGCAGCTTTTTGTGGGGGCAGGAATGTTGTAAGAAAGGCTTGGTGTATTGGTGTAAAACAATTCAAGAAAAAGTGAAGTTATTATATGACAACTTAAAGCAAAAGGAAGGGAAAGGATCTAAACCTAGAGATTTAATGCCAGCAAAGATGGTTTTGATAATTTTGGATAGATGTCTGGCTTTTAAAATGTCAAGATAACAGGAGAAGCAGCTTCTGCCCACCATGAGGCAGCAGACGAGTTTCCAGATGCCATGAAGAAAAATCACTGAGGAGATAGGACATGTGTCTGAACAGGTTTTTAGGCAGATAAAAGTACCCTAATCTGGAGGGAAAAATGCCACGAAGGATGTTTATTAGTAAGGAAGAGAAGGGAGCGTTAGGCTTTGAGGCAGGGAGGGATAGCCTACTCCGTGAAAATGCAGTTGGGTTTATGGTCAGGACTGCCCTGATCTATAAAGCTGCTGACCCCTGAGCCTTGAAAGGAAAAGATTAACAGCAGCTGCCTGTCTTTAGATTGCAAACAAGAAGACCTGGGTGAGAAGAACCCTTTCTTGGACTGGTTCCACTGATGCTTTGTCCCTTTGACTCTTAAAATTCTTGTAATATTGAGCAATATCCTTGAACCTCATGAGTTAACCAACAGAAGTGTTGACAGGGGTCTACTTGGCCCCAAACACAATGTCTCTAATTCACGCTCTAGATCAAAGGGACATAAGGACCTTGACGGCTCTTTAAGCACAGTATTATTCCATGGAAAGGATCATCAACTTTATGGAAGGGACCCCCGCTAAAGAGAACATGATAAATATCTGGAGACACTGTACACACACACACACATATATACATATAATAAGATTTTCTAATACACACACCACTATTTTAACCATGGCTATCTTTGTGTAAGTTACGGCAATGTGATAATTTACTCTTTACTAATTTTATGATTTCAGGCAGCAAATATATATTATTTTATAATTCAAAACAATAAGGTTTTGCACATTCAATTGTTATTGAAGGAATGACCTCAAGTGGTCTTCTGTATCTTTTTACTACACTATTTAATATCCTATAAAAGCTATTGAAGGGCTCAAAAAGGAAGTCCAAATTGCTAGTGGTGTTCAAAAGTCTAATCTGAACTGTCTAATTTATCCAGCCTTTTTGTCACAGTATATTTTGTTCAATGTTGGATTGGATCTTCCTTTTATTTATTTTCCTAAAGACACCTACTTTGGGACCAGCTAGTCCCAACCTCCAAATGACCTTGATGAAAGTTGCCCACCTGGTAAAACATAATTCAATAAACTAATTCTATCTGCATTTTTAATTGAGAATGTTACTTAAAGGATTATCTCATTTAGCTTCATCTGCAAGTTTTTCTACAGAAGCTTAAATCTAATATTTTCAATATTTTTTTCTGTAATTCTTCCAGTGGTTAATCAATTGAGGATAATGCAGTGCAATTTAGCAAGTCATTCATTGAGTCAATTCATATTAATTTTTTTAATGTTAATAAGTTTCAGGCACTAAACTGTTTTTTTTCTTAAGGAGTTTACGTGAAAAGTCCCATGAAAACAGGGCAGAGGAAAGAAGGAAGGAAAGGAGGAAGGAAGGAAGAAAAGAAGGGACAGTCAGAAAAGGTTTGTTCCCAAATGACTCAGCCCTCTGCTTTGGGACCACCAGGACTGCAGTACAGAGCTAGAAGTCCTTCAGGTCATGACAGTGCTGGGGAGCTGCAGGTGCAGAGACTGGAGCCAATCCACCATTTGAAGGAGCGGAGTAGATTTTGAACAATGCTAGCAATTTGGACTTCATTTGCAAGCCTTTAAATAGCTTTTATCAGATATTAAATAGTACAGCAAATTGATACAGAAAGCCACTTGAGGTCATTCCTTTAATAAAAATTGAATATGTAAAACTGTATTATTTTGAACCATAAGATAATATCTATTCGCTGCCAGAAATCATAAAATTAGCAGAGAGTAAGTTATCACATTGCTGAGCAGAGAGGGGACCGCGTAAGTTCATATCTGGGCCATTGTAAGTTCAGCGGAGGGCAGGGCCCAGCACCAGCAGAGGAGGGCTAACTGAGGTTTTCCAACCAGCAGCTACTACAAAAACTACGGGGATGAGATGGTGATGAGAAAACAGAGACCAAAAATATTTGGAGGGAGAGCAGTGCTTGGGGGCATTTTGTTTTAACTCACCCAAATAGATGGATCATTTTAATGCCTCGTTAGCATCTTTGATATCCAGCTAAGATGAGGCAAAGGCCTGAACCTTAAAGCAAGAACCACGCCTTGAATGCACACATCCTTCTTCACCAAAACATATGTATATGACCTACCCCTCTCCCCACCACCGCCACCCCGGCCCCTTTGGGGCAGATTCTCGGAGCTGTCTGAGAGGCTGTTTCCCAGGCTACAGGTTATAGACTTGAATTCCCCCAATAAAACCAAACTCACAGCTTTCACAATGTGTATGTGTGTGGCTTTCCTCTAAAAGCAAAGCTCCACGATTCCGCCTCTTAAGAGTGCCTCATTATCACCTTAGAACACTGTTGGCCTCCAACAATTTGTCCAAATTACTGTTTTAAGTTTTCTACCAGTTTATGATTCCGGAAGATTTTGCTCCATGTAATCAGTTCTCATCTGTGACTCTTTGGTTTCTCTCCAGACGTCAGGACGACAGTTTTCCCTGAAAACTCAGTTCTCAAATGTATAAAGGAGAGAAAAATTTTCCTCTACCCTTCTGGGCTCTTGACTGAGACCCCCTGTAATAAAGGATGGATTAGTAAAGGAAAAGAAAAACACAGGAATTTATTAAAATATATACCTCAGTGACTCCCTGAGATGGCAGAAGCCAGATTAAATACTATCTTCATATCCTAAAGACCACCTTGAATACCATCTTTGTCTAAAGACAAAAGAAGGATGTTGGGGGCAGGCAGGGGGTCAATTCAGTAGGTAAGAGGAGGAAATGTTTGGTAAACAAAGGTTGCTATAGCAACCAGGGAAGTCTCTGACAATGCCTCTCTTCCTAGTACAGGTCCATTTCTAATGTAAATTGCCTTAATGAATGTAGATTTCCTTTACAAAAAGGTAACTTACACTCTCTTTTTAAAACTTCCCCTGTGTCTGCAGTTTCTCAAATACTCACTTCAACGTAATCCTTATGCCAAAAAGGCATATCCTGAGGTGTCACAATCTTCTCTCTTTCAAATATATCTGAGAAAAATTGTTTTTCTGTCCAGGCTTATGTCAGAGTTGAAACTGAACTATTGTAAATTATTTTTTAAACTTCATTTTTCAATTGACTGTGAGTCATATATAGAAATATGATTGATTTTTTTTAATTGACCCTTATATTCTGCAACCTTGCTAAATTTGTTCTAATACTTCTTACTTGTTAAAACCACTGAATTTTCTATGTATACAAACGTATCTTCTGAAAGAAACGAGTTTTGCTTTTTCTTCGAGTATACAACTTAATGGTTCTAAAACTGGTGCTTGGGGAACGAGTTTAGGAGAAATCAGAGGTAACAATACTGAATTTAAACTGAGATTTTGAGAGTCTTATAAAGGCACAGAAATTGGAGGACAGATTCTCTCAGGCTTTGAGTTCTCTCCCTGAAATTCTAGACCTGTTTTCCTAAAAATACCATTTTATTCTTAACTGCAGACTGTGGTGTGATTATCTGTCCCCACTTTGGCTGTTACAAACAAAAGCAAATCTTTATAATATTTTTCAGTTTCTTAAATTATTCATACATTATCATTCACAGTGGTATTTGGTTAACAATAACCTGTGTCAAATCACAAAACTAAAACAATTTTGTGACGCATTTGATGCCCAGCATTCAAGGGAAAACATTCCATTGACTGGGGAAATACAGTGCCTCACTCACAGTGGTGCTTTCTTCCTGAGGGATTTTGGGCAGGAGTGAGTTTTACAGAGAAGGGGCAACACAGGACATGATTGACTGGGGTCGCAAATCTGACCTTCTAATAGAAAGGTCAAGGAACAGAGATGTATGGAGCCCAGAATCGGCTTGGCATTTGGGGATTGGATGACTGTGTAAACTGTGTTTCCGGTCAGACAGAGCATTTAGCAGGAATAAGGAAGTTTGGTTTGCTGATGTGCCAGCTGGGGCAAGAGTGGCTCCGCGTGGACATAAAAATTCATTTCAACACCAGGAGTGTAAAAACATAAAATATAATGCAGAAATTAAAGAAAAAACTGGTAACAATGGACATAGGCTGTAGGAGATGAATACTGGGCTTACAAGAAATGGACTTTCATATATCTGATTAAATTGTTTATTAAATAAGGTGACAATATAGATAATCTCATCAGAAACTTGGACACTATATAAAAATTCAAAAGTATATTTAAGAACTACAAAAATACAATAATTGAAAATAAGGTCTTACCTGAGGGTTCAGACAGCAGATTGGACAGTGTGAAATAGAGGAGAACTTTACTTGCATACAAATCAAAGTAATGATATTCAGATTGAAACACTGTAGAAAATAAAAGAATATAACTGCAGAAAGGAATATATATTTAAGATATAGTAAAGAGACCTAATGTGTCTGTAACACAGGTATGTTTCTTGCCCCCAAACTCTACAAACTCCAAGTTTATGAAAATTGACACCAATGGTTTCTCTTGGAACCATACTTTAAAGTCATACAAGTCAAAATTTTCCAAAATTGATGCCAGACATCCAGGCAAAGAAACAAAAATTTCTATAGCTACATTAACGTAATCTTATCGGAAACTTTTTAAAAAACTTAAAAGATGATTAGAAAGAAAGAAATAAAAACAGAGAAGACTTCAAAAAAAGCACCAATATACAGGCAGCTGACTTCTCGAAAGAAACAATGGAAGATATAGACAAAGAAATTTAATTAATATTCTCTTCTAAGTAATCCAGGGGAAAAGCAATATAGAAATCAAAAATTATTTATAAAGGAATGATGATAAATATCCAAAAAAAAAAAAAACCCAAGTTATATCTCAGAGCACATGACATCAGATTTAGAAAAATATGTGTAGTGTTAAAACTCTGGTGATAGGGGCCAAAGAATGTTTTTCACAAGCACCCTATGAGATATTACTTCTATACCCCAAAGATTTAGAACCCACGAATTTTGTGATCTAATCAAGAAGAAACTGGACTTCTTTGCTTGAAAAGTTAGAGGATGGGTAAGTCTTAGGTGATTGAACTTAGACCTCCTCTCCCCTTACCTAGATGATGACACATTTATTTTAGCTCATTAAAAGATTTTCCCCTTTCACACCTCTTTAAAAAAGGTTACTAAGATACTTACTTTTTACACTTATTTATTTATTTATACTTATTTATTATTTAACTGTACTGTTTGCTTGTCATTTTCCCCCCCTATTATTCCATAATGCTTTTAAATGGCCACAGAGAACAGTTATAGTAAATTCCTCCTTCTATTGCAAATTATTTTTGAAACTTGCTTAAGTACTGTCATGTGTGGATTTATGGATTTCTAAGTCATCTGTGGTTCCTGTTAAACTCAAGATAGATTTGACCATATCCGATTGTTAAAGTATTTCAAAGAGCAAATTGCTTTATGTATTTTGCAACAGGATATCTTCATGATTTGTCAAACAGCTTAAGTGTTTTGTTATTTTTATAACATCTGCATTTGGTTATTATGTCACTCATTTTGTTTTGAATAAATCTGTTCATAATAAAATTGGAAGATATTTTGTATTTATCATATATTTGGGGAGGGTATGTAATTTTCCTCTGTAAATATACCAAGAACATACACACACAAGCACACAATCAGAGGTGTACACTTACTCCTTGGAATATTCTCCTATAAACACATTTAGAATAAAAACGTAGGAGTTCTTAATGTCAAGTACCCTAGTAGGACATGCACTTTTTTTCTTTGAGGACCGATAACACTGCCCTTTACTATACACTTTAAAAAGCGTTTTTGATAATACTTTCCACTTGCTCTCCATTGCAATTCTGTAAGTTTTACACAATTATCCACATTTTTCAGGTTAAAAAACCTGAGGTAGTGAGATGATAAGCAACTATCCTAGAATCACAAAGCCAATCATTGACAGCTGCATTAAAAAAAAAAAAAAAAACACTAATTGTTCTATTTGAGAAAAAAATGTTTGAGTTAGAAAAAGAATTTGCAAGAATACTAGAGTTTCTGTGCACCTCACCCCCAGTTTCCCCTTTGTTAACAGTGCCTTAGTGCATTTGTCACAACTAATAAGTCAATAATAACACATTATTGTTCACCAAAGCTCATATTTTTGGTACTTCATTAATTTTTACCTTGTGTTCTTTTTTTATGCCCTAATCCAGCCCATAACCCTGCCATTAGATTACTTTATTTAGACTTTCATCAGTTTCTCAAATCTCCCTCCCTCTCCACATTTTTTTTTTTTTTTTTTTTTGGAGGGGGAAGTGATCTTTATAGGTTTGAGAATATTAATCAGGCATTTTGTAGAATATCCATCACTGGGATGTCTCTGCTATTTTTCTCACGGTTACTGGGGTTATGGGTTATTGGGAGGGAGATGACAGACGTACCAGTCTCATCACATCACATCACTGGGGGACAAACACACCAGTTTTACGCTCAATGTGCGTTCATACCAATGTCTCCAACTTTCATCTAGGATGCATGCTTCCTTCTAGCCTTTCCTCCTTGCTTATAACTAAGCTCCCAATCCAACAGGGAGAAATCTGCCTCCCACCATCCACCATCCATTTGCATATCTGTCCAACCCCACTCTATATGGGCATCATGTTCAGAATTGTTAACCTCCACCTCCATGGGAAATCATTTTTCTAACCAGAATGCTTATATAGAGTTCTCACCTCTAGTCCTACAGTGTCCACTTCTTTCCAAAGTTACCTAGGTTAGTCCCTTTTCTCTTACCCTCTTTAGGAAGGTACACCTCACATTTAGAATAGAGTTTGTCTTTTTTCCACAGTCTGCATTACATTCTAGGACCCTCCAATCTCATACTGAATTTAATTTAAACTTTCACATATTATGGTCCACCCTTTTCTCTATGAAATTCTCCTTATTTAGACAAATGCATAGTGTCCTGTATTTGCTGCTATAGTATCATAAAAAATTCTTTCACAACCCTAAAAATTATCTTGCATCTCACTTATTTAACCATCCCCAAATTGCAAATATTTTCTCCCAGTGAACAGGCTGTCTTTTCATTCTCCTAACAGCATCTTTTGTTAAAAAAAATTAATTTTAACAAAGGCCAGCTTATGAAATTTTTTTCATAGATTTGCTTTTAGCTTTTTTTTTTTTTTTTTTTTCTCTCTAATTTTCTTTCGGGGGGAGATAGTTAGGTTTATTTCCTTTTTTGTTTTGACAGATGTGTTGGGGATTGAACCCAGGACTTCAAGCATGCTATGCACATGCTCTATTGCTGGGCTATACCCTTCTCCTCTGCTTTCAGTTTTGTAATTAAAAGTTTATTAGCAAGTCAGAGGTAATACAGGTTTTCACCTATATTTTCCTACAGAAATTCTATAGCTTTGAATTTAGCATTTAGCCCTGGGATGCCTTTTTAGTTATTTTTTGTGTGAACCAGGTGGTCTGCGTCTGATTCTGTTCTGTTGCAGATGGACATACACTTGTTTTAGCACCATTTGTGGGAAGGACAATGGTTCTTCCGATGAACTGCCTTTGTGCCTCTATAAAAAAAGGACTTGATTATGTTTGTGTGGGTTGACTTCTGGGTCCTCTCTTCTGTTCTGTTCATCAAAGTGTCTGTATTTGTGTCAATACCCATGCCACCTTAATTATGGTGGTATTCTAGTAAGTTCTAAAATCAGGCAACAGGAGCACTCTAAGTTTGACCTTTTATTTCAGAATTGTATTGGCTATGCTGGGTCCTATCTCTTTCCATATCAGCTTTAGAATAACTTTGCCAGTATCTACAGAAAAGCTTGCTGGGGTTTTAATAAGGATAATGTTGAATCTTTAGCTCGAGTTAGGAAGAATTAGCACATTAATGAAATTGTCTTTCAATCCATGAACGTGGACTATTTCTGTATTTATTTATATCTTCTTTGATGGTTTCCTTTGATGTTTTGTCTTTTTCTGCATGTATATCCTGTACACGTTTTGTTAGATTTACATGTAATTACTTATTTTTTGTGTGTGGCACTCCTTTTTTTTTTTTTTTTTTAACTTTAAATTCCAGGTTATTATCTAGGAAAGCAACTGACTTTTGTATGTTGAATTTGTGTCCTAAGACTTTTCTGTATTCTCTTATTATTTCTAGGGTTCGTTTATTTTCTTAAAAATGGATATTTGAGGATCTTCTAGATATATATTTTATGCCCTTTGCAGATAGAATTTTACTTCTTCCTTTTCCATCTCTACCCCTTTTATTTGTTTGCTTTTCTTATTGCACCAGGTAGGACTTGCAGCAAGATGCTGAGTGTGAGTGGTGAGAGGGGGTATGTTTGCCTTGCTCCGCTTTGCATCTAGAAAGTGTTCAGCCTCTCACAACTAAGTGTGATGTTAGGCAATGTTTTCTTGTAAATACTCTTTATTATATTAAGGAAGTTCTCTTCTATTACTAATTTTCTGAAGAACTTTATGATGAATGGTGATTTTTGTTAGATGCTTTTACACATTTACTGATATGATCATCTGGTTTTTCTTTAATTTTTTATGCAGATGTAATTTACATATTGATAACACGCAATTGTTTATAAGTAAAATCCAATTTTTTTTAGTATATTCAGAGATGTGTATAGAAAACGTCAATATTCTAATTCGAAAACATGTTTAACCCCAAAAGAAATCTTTTACTCACTAGTAATTACCCTCCATTCCTCTAGTCCATGGTAACCACCAATATATATATTCTGTTTCTATGGGTTTGCATTTCTTTTAAGTGGAATCATGTAGTGTGTTGTCTTATGTCTTGCTTCTCTTACTTACCTTAAAGTTTTCAAGTTTCATCCATGAACTTTCCCTTGTTGCATATATTTTGAGAGGCGTCTTTACACTAATCAGTTTAACAAATCTATGTTCATCCTGGTTATGAGAAATGTAATAACTAAAAAATGCTAGATATCATTATTAGTTCCTGAGCTCTTGCAATATTGCTGATAAGTCACGGGACCTTCTGGGGAAGCTAAATCATATAACTGATATGTCAGAAGAGTAGGGCAAACATTTTCTTAAAGCAGAAGCAAAGTAGAAGAATAAATATATTTAGTTTTCACATAGTGTTCCCTACCAGGTTTGCTGTACACTTTGTGCATTGATACAAATATCTAAATAACTAAATAAGTTGTCATAATTTTATAAAAAGTTTGATGTTTTAAATATTAGATATACAGTAAGAGGTTAAGTCTCTAAATTCTCATGTTCCAAACGAAAAAATTAAGTAAGTCAAAGGAATCTTCACCTAGAGATTAGGTTTATAGTCATATTTATTAATAAAATATGCCAACATATGTTTCTATATGACAGGTTTGAAATCATTCTCATGGATTAAATAAATTAATTTTAGTTGATTCCTTATATGTTCTGAGTACAACTCAATTACTTAAAGCAAAAAGCAAAACTTTTGCACTTTTGTTTATACCATCAATCCACTATTATTAAAGTTGATGATCTCAACAGAATGGATTGTGATGTCAACTAATTTCAGTACGTTCACCTGCAAAGTCCTTTCCTACTGGTCTCACAGCATACAATGAACCAGAGGGCTTCACCCCCAGATTCCAAAATTCTCTGAGCCTGAAATCTCTAACAGGCTCTACTTGATTCTACCTTTACCACACCATTTAAACCAACCTAGAAAAGTCAACAATAGCTCCAAAATCGCCAGATCCAAAAGCTTTTTCTTGGCTGGTGCCTTGCAGAATGTCTCAGAAATACTCAATGCAGTCAATTACACTCTTCCTCTTAAAACATGTTTGTTTTTGCTCCTAATTCCAGGAGACAGACCCTCTCTCTAACCCTTCTGCTCCACTGGATAATACTTCTTTGTTTCATTTAATCCTTTTCCTTTCAAAATTAATTTTCAAGAATACATATATAACAATATAGTAACAGATTTTCATTTATAAGAATTGCTGATTTATATCTATATTTAAATATGGGAGAAAATTTGGGAGAATACTACTCTCTCAAAATATTACCTTTTGCTCATGTCTTTTCCTTACTGTTTTAATTATTATAAACATTCAAATCAAGTGAACTATAGCATATAAAATATATATATATATATATATATATATATATATATATATACCTGTATATGTGTATGTATACATATAACCAAAACAGAAGTGTTTAATTTTCACAAATTGGCATTCCTCTGTAAGTCGCATTTAGTTAAAGAAACTAAATATTGCTCAGTTAAAGAATATTGCTTAGTTAAAGAAACTAAATATTTGAAAAGCTTTTTTCAAACTCTTACTGTCTTATAAACATGACTGGTTATAAACATGACACTATTTTTATGACCATAAGTAAGTTTTGCCAGTTTTTGACTTTCATATAAATAGAATCATAAGGTACAAACTTTGGGGTTGGAAGAGTGTGTTACTTCTTTCATTAAGCATGATGTGTGTGAGATTCATTTATGCTGCTGAATGTAGAAATCATTTATTCATTATTGTTATATAGAATTTTAGTGTATGAATATATTTCAATATATCTGTTGGTGAACATTCAAATTTTTTCTTTCATGAATGATGCTATTATACACATAATTTTACATTTTGGGGGAGACCACTTAATCTGTGTATTTCTGATATATATATATATATATATGAAAATTAAAAATTGATTTGTCTATTTTATTGTAGTAAATGCTATACAATAATTTTTCAGAGTGGTTGTACAAATTTACACTGTCAACATTGCATAAGAATTTTTGTTTTTTCATATCTTTCCCAACATATGCTATTTCTAGTCTCCTGAATTTTAGTTGTGGTGGTACATACAAAATGGGTTTTCGGTAAGATTTAATTTTTCAGATTACTACTAATAAATGAGGGTGAAAAGTCTTCTCATATGTTTTCTGGCCATTTAGATCTTTTGGGAGACTTATGTATAAGAATTTGCTCCTTTTTCTACCAGATTGTGTCTCCCTTGTACAGATTTTTCAAGCACCCAGTTGAGTGTTTAGGAGGGGGTGTTAATTTTTCTCCATTTTCCGTAAGCAGCTTTGTGAGGTTAATTTTCTTTCTTACTTAAAGTTTTTTCTTAGTTTATCAATGATATTAGCACGGCCTAGAATTACTTGTTGAAGCTTCTTAATTATGCATTTGAGTTTTAATAGCTATTTGATTTCTTTAATGACTATACAAGTTTTCTGTATCTTCTTGCATTATGAGTGAAAAATTTGGCTTTATCTGAATTCATCACTTTATTTAAAATGTCATTTGCCATATTGTTCATAATGCGTTTTTATTTTTCAATACCTGTACTTTCTGCACTTATTTCTATGTTTGATTTCCTACACTGGGTATTTCTGCCTAATCACTTTTTTCCTTGTCTAGTCACGTTAAAGTGTTATTAATTTTGTCTTTATTTCCTAAAGAACCAACTTTTTGTTATACTGTGTACTATATATTTAGTTTTCTACTTTGCTAATTTCTCCTTTTGCCTTTATTAGCATCCACTCATGATTTAAAAAAATCAACTTACTATTAATTTTCCATGTTGCATAATAGATATCTCAATCATTGATCTTGTAAATTCCTTAGTTCTAATATATATATATATATATATATATATATATATATCTCATATATCTAATACATATTATATTTATATCATCAGAGTTCCCGACTGAGTAAGACTTGCTGGGCTCTGGAATCTGCCTTTTAACTAATTATCCCCAGGACTTTACCACGGTTCCTATTCTGACATCCAGTCATAAAAATCTACGCACACACACATGTATTTACAGAATATGCAGTACAGCAAAGGCAGAGCAACAATTTCACTCTGGCTAAGACTGACTTTCTCACTTAGAAGTAAGGGCTTCTAGGAATCCAAGGGCATTGCTCTAACAAAGCTTGGCAGACCCAACTAGCCCTGAATAAACCAAATGAGAAAAGGCCTGTACAGACAAGAAGTATTTATGGGAGTTTCTGAGTCATTAGAATGGAACAAGACTCAAATTCATAAAAAGAAATGTGCATATATAAATGTTCTGAGACAGGTGACCAGTAAGAGTATTATCAGCCTAGACTAAAACAGACTGAAAACATTCAGAATGTGACAAATTCTCCAGGGTCTCAACATTATTCTGGCAGGAAGTGGGCAGAGAAAGCTGCACAAAGGGAGGGTTTGTGTGCAATTAATTTGGATGCAAAATAGCCCCCGATTCAGGACACGCTAACTATGCTAATGTTCTTCGTTCTGATTTGAATAGTGCTCTTTGCATATCCTCCTACATATTAATCTACAATTTTTCTTAAAAATATTTAAACCTCAGGCATTCTGTTGCAGATTTCTTCAGATCTCCAGATGCACATGGTACCTCTTCTGCCATGCTCCCCCTCCATTCAGTGCATAACATTGTGTTAGCTGACAGCGGGTCCCGAGATTATCCCAAGAACCTGTGAATGTTACCTTATTTGAAAAAAGGGTCTTTCCAGCTGTAGTTAAATTAAGGATATTGAGATAAGGAGACCACTTTGGATGATCTGCGTGGATCCTAAATGCCGTTATAAATGTCATCATAAAAGAATCATAGAGGGAGATTCCACAGACAGAAGGGCAAGGAGCACCCGGAAGACAGAGGTGGAAAAGTGAGTGATGAAGCCACAAACCAAGGAAGCCAAGGCAGGTCAACAGCTACTAGAAACAGGAAGACGTGAGGAATGGCTTCTGGATTTCCTCCCAGATTTGGTGTCCAGATAGCAGAGCCTTGATTTTGAACTTCCAGATTCAAAAAATGTGAGAAAACAAATTTGTGTTTCTTTAAGTCACTAAGTTTGTGGTACTTTTAAAAATAGCAGCCGAAGGAAACTAAACACATCACTCTCCAAATAGGTGTTTCAGGTAATTAGTTATTTGTATCTCTCATAACTCAAAACAAGATTCAAGCAGAAAATTCTCTGATTATTTTATTCTAGTGTTTCAACAGATCCTAGCTTTAAAACGTACCAAAGGAAAATCTGTTCGAGTAATTAAATATTTTAACATGACAGATTGCAAACTTTCCTGTAAATATATCTTATTTGTCCTTGCTCAAATTTCGGACTATTTTTGCCAGTGAGTACAGAGCGCTGTATCTGAAAATAAGAATCCGATAATGACTCATTATCTGAATGTATACTTTGTCTATTTTAAGCTTATTTGGATCCTGAGGAATAGCTCTCATTTTCACTCAAGTCCTATGCTGATTTTAAAGAAGTAGTATTTTAACATCGGGCCATTTAACAAAAATCACTTATGAATTAACATCTGCATAATTTTCAATTCAGGAAATATTTGTAAAAAAAAAACAGTGATACACATATGAATGACATAAATTTATTGCCATCAAGGAGCAAATAGTCTTGCAGAGAAAATACAAATAAACAGCCAAATTAAGCTTCCTTTATAATACTGTGAATACATCTATAAATGTATAAGTACATTTATAACATTGTAAGTGCCATTGTAAATGTAACCACAAGTTGCTATAGAGAAAAAGAAGCAAAGGGCCTTATTTTGATTGGAAGCCAGAAAATAAGGCTTGAAGATATCTTCCCAGATGATATGAAACCCATTTTCAGTTTTGAAGGATTAGTAAGATGTGGACAGGTCCTGGAAGAGAAGCCATGAAGAAGCATGTGCTAAGCAAAGCAGTGCATGTAAAACTTCAAAGATCAGAGGAAGCATGGAACACTCTAAACATACAACTTGCCCTCTTGGTACAAAGAGAATGAATCGGTGAAATAAGAATGGAAGGGCTTCTCCTACTGGGCAGGAGTCCTCCCACAAGCTCTCTTCCTTGGGTTTTATATGTTTTGCAATGAGACCACCTCCAGGACATGTTTAGACAACAAGGAACATCCTTTTGGAATAACCTTGTTCCTGGAGAATGTAGTTACAAATAATCATTACTTATTTATTTATTCATTTTTAAAACCGAGATGACCTTGGGTTTTTGGCAATGACTTTTTATTTTTAATTTCTGCAGGTGGGGGAGGTAATTTGGTTTATTTATTTCTTTCTAGAGGAGGCCCTGGGGATGGAACCCAGGACCTCATGCATGTTAAGCATGCGCTCTACTACTTGAGCTATACCATGCCCTGCAAATAATCATTATTTAAAGAGGTAATACTATATTCCTTTTTTTCTCTCTTACTGTGAAAATATAGCACTAAACACTGATGTCAATGAAAGTGTTATTGAATTATGGATTATCTGAGTCATTAAGCAGTGCATGGCTTAGCGATGGCCGGTCACTAGAACTACTTTCATAAGAATTTATGAAAGAGATTAAAGAGAGTGATGGGTGGAGTCAATCAATTTCACAAGCTAAATGGCAAGATTTCTTGGAAAAAAAATCAAAATAAGTCATTGTTTCTGGAAATCATAGCTCATAAGAAAAGCCAAATGCAATGGAAAAAAAAAAAAAAGACCAAACAAATGTAAAAGTAACTTAATATTACTAATTGATTTGTGTTGTCAAGAACTGGGTTAGAGAACCAGTATGCTGAAAAAACTATTAAAAACGTAAATATAATTTAATATCTCACCCGTGCAAATACGGGGACACCTTGTTTTATTGTGCTTCCCTTTATTTCACTTTGCAGACAGTGCGTATTTTGCAAACTGAAGGCTTGTGGCCAGCCTGAGTTCAGTAAATCCATAGGGTCCTTTTTCCTGATAGCATTTGCTCATTTTCTCCTTCTGTGTCATTTTTTTTTTTTTTTTTGGTGATTCTCACACTATTTCAAATTTTTATTATTATCATAGTTTTCTGGTGATCTGAAGTGCCAGAAACTGTACCCATGTAAGATGGCAAACTTAATAGATAAATTCTGTGTGAGTTCTGACAGCTCCACCAACCAGCCATTCCTGTGCCCCCTTCTCTCTCCCTGTCCTTGGGCCTCTCTATTCCCTGCAGCACAACAATATCAGTATAAGGCCAAGTGATAATCCTACAATGGCCTCTAAGTGTTGAAGAGAAAAGAAGTGTTGCACATTTCTCAAATTTAAATCAAAAGCTAGACATGATTAAGTTGAGCGAGTAAGGCACATCAAAAGCTGAGACAGGCCGGAAGTGTGGTCTCTTGCGTCTGAGAGTTAGCCAAGTTGTGAATGCAAAGGAGAAGTTCTGGAAGAAATTTAAAAGTGCTACTCAACTGAACACACAAATGATCAGAGAATAAAACAGCCTTATTCCTGATATGGAGAAAAATTTAGTGTCTACATAGAAGCTCATACTGGCCATAACATTCCTTTAAGCCAAAGCGTAGTCCTGAGTAAGACCCTAACTCTCTTTGATTCTATGAAGGCTGAAGTTGGCTTATTGACAATGCACCTGGTGACCAAGAGCTCTGATGGAGATGGACAGTGAGATTAATGTTGTTTCATGCCTGCTAACACAATACAAATTCTGCAATCACTAGGTGAAGGGGTAGTTTTGACTTTCAAGTCTTATTATTTAAGAAATAAATTTGATAATGTGGTATTTAATAATGCCATACATAGTGATTCTTCTGATGTATCTACACAAAGTCAATGAAAATTCTCTGGAAAGATTTCACCATTCTAGATGTTATTATGGACATTCATGATTCACAGGGAGAGGTCAAAATATCAACATTAACAGGAGTTTGGAAGACGTGGATTCCAGCACTCATGGATGATATTGAGGGGTCTAGACTGCAGTGGAGGGAGAAACTGCAGGTGTGGTGGAAATATCAAGACAACCAGAATTAGAAGGGGAGCCTGAAGATGTGACTAAGCTGCTGTGATTTCATCATGAAACTTTGATGAACTGAAAAGTTGCTTCTCATGGATGAGCAAAGAAAGTGGTTTCTTGAGATGGAATCTACTCCTGGTGAAGATGCTGTGAAGACTGTTGCAATGACAACAAAGGATTTAGAATATGACATAAACTTAATTGATCAAGCAGCAGCAGGGTTTGAAAGAGTTGACTCTGATTTTGAAGAAGTCCTACTGTGGGTAAAATGCTATCAAACACCATTAGATAATACAGAGAAATCGTTTCTGAAAGGAAGAGTCAATCAATGTGGCAGATTTTATTGCCTTATTTTAAGAAATCGGCACAGTGACCCCAACCTTCAGCAAACACCACCATGATCAGCGAGCAGACACCAACATCCAAGCAAGACCCTTCACCAGCAAAAAGGTTATGACTCTCTGAAGGCTCAGGTGACAGTTAGCATATTTTAGCAATGAAGTATTTTTTAAATTAAGGTATATACATTGTTTTTGTAGACATAATGCAATTGCACAGTTAATAGACTACTGTATAGGGTAATCATAAATTGTATGTGCACTGGGAAACCAAAAAAATAATCTTGCTTTATTGCAATATTTACTTAATTGCAGTGATCTGGAACTCAACCACATTACCTCTGAGGTCTGGCTGCATAGGGTATAGTGATTACAGTGAGGTGTGGGACTAGAGGAGGAAACAGGAAACATTTATGTTGAAATGTAGATTTTTTTTCGAGTTTTGAATGTGTATATCACATTTGTTTAACACCTAAAACCAAACTAATACAGATCAGGATTATATTGATGGTACCAAAAGCATTAGCTGCCAGGACCGGGCTTTTAGCCCTGTGGGATGGATGAACAAGCCTGAGTGTTGAGCCTGGAGGGTTGAAAAGACCCCCAGGTGTTGGTCAGTCATTTTCAAAATGGTACCAGAAGTCCATATGATTGAAAATGCAGTATTTTCTATTGGATTGCTCACTATTCTTCTGGTTCCTCCTTTAAATTATACCTTCTGGGAGCCAAGACATATTTTAAGCCTTAAATCCTCTGTTCAGTAATGTGCCATGTGCTACAGCACAAGACTTTCCAACTGCCACATCAACACACCTCAGGCTGGGTGGCTAATAAGTAACAATTTATTGTTCACAGCCTTGGATGCTGCAAAGTCCAAGATCAAGCCAGCATGGTCACATTTTCTACTGAGAGTCCTCTTCCTTGCTCAAGGCTGGCGCCATCTTGCTGTGTCCTCGCTTGGCAGAAGGGGTTAAGGATCTCTCTGGAGCTTCTTTTAAAAGAACCCAAATCCCATTCATGAGGAATCTATCTTCATGACCTAATTACTTTCCAAAGGCCCTAATACCATCACCTTTGGGTATTAGGACTCCATTTATAAATTTGGGGGGGCACAAATATTCAGACTGTATTCACACAGGAGCACAAAGATAAAATAATAGCACAAGGGAGACACTACTAATGGAAAACTTGAAAACTTCTGAATTTTATAAAGACTAGCTTTTTAAGAAACAAGTAGGTACAGCTGCTCTGTTCTAGCCAAATATGTAAAAGTCTTATAAATTTTTATATAAAATAATTGCAAAGCTACCACACATCTTATAATGTTTTATCAGTCGACCATACATAAATTCTCAGAATTCAGTGAAAAATGGAAATGCTGTCTAATGCTGGATTGAGGTAGACTGGCCTTCGAAGACACAAAATCCTCAATTAAAAAAAGACGTAGGACTGTTTTATTCTGAAGCAAGGTGGTTTATAGAAAACTAGAGATAGTGCGCAATTCAATTTATGCCTTTAGAGAATTTCAAAAGTCCTAGTAAATATTTTACTGACCATTTTATGTTTTTTAGTAAATGAAGTGCATAAAGCACTGGAGAAACCCGAAAAAAATTGTTATTCTATTTCAATTTTATAACCCCTCTCACATTAGTGGTATATGAGTTTATCTATAATATGTAATGATACAGTACATCGATTCTAATAAGGTGTATTACAATATTCAGAGTTCTCAAAGTGCAGAGTAATAAAAATGCCTCCGCTACACCTATAATTTGAAACTTCAAAATATAAACAGGATTATATACATAATAGAAATAAACCTTTTCAAATGCTCATGCCTGGTGCTTTGATAAGCAAGAAAACTTTTATATTGTCAGTGGTTTTGGAATGTACAATTAAGTTTTAATATTAAAACTGAAGCTCACTGTTGATGCAACAGATAATTCAACATGACTACAAAATAATTCAGGTAAACTGCTATCCTAGGCATGAATGTAATGTCTTTGTTTAAATAGCTGGCACAGAACTCAGACAACAGTATATAATTATTTGTGAAATAGTTGTCTATCTCATCATATTTCTTGAACAAAGTGTTGGATAGCTATCAACGTTGGTATCTCCACAATAAGGTTCTGGACTACCAATATTATAATTTTCAGTAAATATCTTCTACAAACAGCTACACGATAATGATGTTGTTCCTAAAGAAAACATAATAATCAAAATGTCAGGGAGGAATAAAGGGAAAAGAAAAGTGTCCCATTATGCAGAAATCAAAAAAAAAATCCAGGTAAAGAGAACAAGAAATGTGTTATTCCTAATACTGAAGTTGACGGAGTCATAGGCAGGCTTTTTTGTTTATTGGTTGATTGGTATAAAAATACAACACAAAAGCAGCAAAATTGAAGGGAAGTGAGTTTTAATATTTTGTTTCAAACTTTACATCTACCATGTTTTCTTTTTTTTTTCCCTTTCTTTCTTTTTTTGTTTCTCTTGCCATCTCAGTCAGACCTGACAGTCCTGTTTTAGATCTGTAAGTGGTCATGACTTAACCCCTCAACTCTTATGAAATAAATCAAGTCAAGGCTAGATCATTAATTCTAAGAGATAAATATCACACTCTAGTACTTAATGATTCTGTCTACCAAATTATCTGCTTAACTTTCCAACTTTGGCAAGGGTCAGAATTGAGATACATCTCTGTCCTAAATGGTTTTATTCCTGTTAATACCAGGCAAAGAAGACAAATCTTACTAAATGCAGCTACTGGCCGTGAACCTTGTACACTTATCTAAGCAATCAGCGTCTCTGCGCCGCAGTGATGTCCCCTCAAACTGGGAGAAGTCCCTACCTCGGGGGTTTTATGAGAATCAAACAAAACAATGCATATAAAACACACTGCCTAGAGCTTTATACATGGTAAGCAGAGACTAAATGTCGCCTTTCAGTGGAAGTATTAAATTATGTGGTGATGTGATAAGAAAGCTGCCTCATCTTTTCAGGGTATTCTAGAATGTACAAGAGAACGTTGTAGAAAGGAGCTAGGTGGCCTTGGAACACAGTGAGGGTCAAGTGTATGACCAATTTGACTGTGAGTAATGGCAACTGGCTTGTACTATGAGGCTGGAGAACTATCTTGAAAACACTGTGGCTTTTGCAGTATGTAATCAGATGCTCATACAAACTTTTCCATGAATAAATACTGCAATATAGCCTTGCAACAATAACTTGTGGATTTTTTTTTTTTAAATAATGATCTCTCTGTGGCTCAATATGGCTTTCAAAATGCCCCATCATGGCTATAGAAGACACTGAGAGCACTGAGAGTGACTTAAGCAAGAGTTTCCAAGATTTCTCAATGCCATGACCTCCACAATGTAGACAATGGAAAGGCATGAATGTATTCTTCCTTCCCTGCAAAGTAAAGGCACCCTTGGGATGCTGGCTTTTCTCCTTTTGAGACTGGAAGTTAGGGTATGTAAATTTTAATGTGTTTATTTGCTCATAGCATGAGGACACTTCTTATCTATATTTCTAATTTTAGATGTCTCTAAGGTGTTCTTCTAAATATATCCTCAATGATACCAAAAGAAATCCATGTCTTTCTCATAGACAAGGCAGTAGTAACATGTGCAGGAGCAAACGGAGTTTGGGGACAATTAGGAAAATTAGTGAAACGGAATGAGAACCAGATAGGAGACAGGAGACCCAGGTCCTGGGACTGGTTCTGATACTAACATGACATGTACTCTAAGCAAATGCCTGGACTGTCCCATGACTGAGTTTATTTTTCTTAGCTGTGAAGTGGACCGCTGGCCTCTGATAACCCTTCTGTCACTTTAATTCTACCAGAGGGACATCTACATGAGTCTTCATTCATGAGCCGGTTTTCCTCCAGCACAGAACTGACTGTTTCTCAAAGTACAGCCTGTGTATCTGGGGTTCTGGTTCTCGTGGGCATTCTTGGAAACCCAAAATTTACTGAACCAGAGAGCCTGGTGATCCTGATACACATAGTTTTAGAAGCACTGCTTTGTCATGAGATGGTAGGGAATCTGAACTATGCCCCTTAACCCTTCAACATGGCTGCGGATAAATAACTAGGCAGGGAGAAGAATTGAGAAGCAACAACTTCTGTTATCCTTTCTCCAATGACAATCTTCCTCTAGTCTCATCCCTAACCCATACCTTCTTCTAAACCTCATTGATTCTTATAAAATAATAACAATTATTATTATAATAATTCATTCAATAGACACGCTGACCAGGCTTAAAGAAAGGTGTCATGAATTTCCCATGGGACACTACCAATAGTTAGCAAAGTCTGGATTTGAACTTGGGCCCATCTACATGGGAACATCTATTGAAGCTTCTCCCCAGGGATACAAATGGCCGAGAGTAAAATCTAAGCCCCTGAAATTAACTGATGAGGGCCCTGCTTTCCCTTCCAGACTGTGCAAGAATATACAGAAGGCTTCCTTCTGAAAGTGAGACCTGATTTGAAACATGGAAGACAGATGGGTGCAAATAAAAGTGTAATGGGTTTGAGGGGGAATTTTCCATGCAGAGCTAACAGCACACGTGAGGGTCTTGAGGGGTGATGGTGTATCACATTGAAGAGACTGAAGGAAGAATAATATGGCTGGAGTGTAAAAAATTAATGTTAGAGCATAAAATATTACAGTGATGATAAATGTAGAGAGAAATGGGTGGCAGTGTATGATGTGGTACCCATTTGGGATTTTGACTTAGAAGCAGTGGGAAGCCAATCACATTCACATTATAAAGCAAAGTATGATTATTTGCATGAAATACCAAATAGCATGCTGACTTTACGTTATTGTTCTTATTTTAAGAACAGAACCCTTTTACTGTTGTCTAGCACCCTGTGACTGTTTCATGTCTCTCTAAAGGAGACAGGAATTTTGGAGCCTTCTTGGCCCTTTTAAAGGAAAAGAGAAGTGGGTGGGCAGACCCAGGGTGAGTGAACATCTCAGCACATGAGAACATGCTACTTGAACAACAAAGCCCACCCCTGGCATTCTCCTTACTGTGGTCTGCTTAAAAATCTGGATCAACATACAGCAAAACAAATACATCTTTTCCCCACCTTCAAAAAGCAAGTTCAAACAGTTCTCAAAGCTGCCTGGACCAAGCTTCTGGAAAAATGCCTCCAAAGAAGTGTGCTTTCCTTTTCACGTTCCTTGGCTTCAACCAGCGAGAGACAAGAGGGCTCTGTTTCCACATCTTAGGATTCTGGGTGGTAAACTTTACTTTAAAATAACACACTACACACTTGCACTCAATAAGAGATCTTACATATAATGCACTCCTTCTTTCCCAATTAGAAACGACCTAAGTAATTAAGAACGTACTATTTTCCTTTGCAAATACTGTGTCTAAGCTCTATGTCTCCTTTCAGAACTCAGGAGGGAGTTGCCGAGTGGCTGCTTAGAAGCAGCAAAGACTGGAACCTACGAGGTAAACCAGTGAGGGAAACAAACTGAGTTCTGTAATCAACACAATATTGAGGATTACAAAGCTCTCCTCGCTTTACGTGGCTATTCCCAAAGCACATACCTGAACTGAGATTTCTTTCATTTGGATGCTACCTCATGGATACAACATGGTGACATAGGTTTGAGGGTTGGCCAAACAGAGCTTCTGCAAGAAGCTTTGTTATAAAAAGAAGGAAGATAGTTTCTTTCCTCTGTCAAGTACAAGTCGTATTAATAGAGGCATTAACAAATCTGGTACTGCATAACTGAATCATAGAACAGGGCATGCATTTGTAAACAGCTTCAAGAATCTTTTGTGCATAATTTAAATCTTCATGCTATGGTCTTCGGTGCTTAATTATACACTCTGAGAGTGTGAAAGCAATTTATTCGCTTATTAAGCTGTGTTCAAAATAGCTAAAGAGATATTAATTCTCCTTAGGATTAAAAATATATTTTAAAAATCTATTTGCTGACTGAATTGTCATTTATTGGGTAGTATTGTTTCATGAGATGGACAAATGAAGAATGTGATAATGAAATATATTTCTCTCACTTCAAAGTCCCAGTGTTTTTCTCTTGAGTTTTTGAAAGTGAGGATTCTACTGTTTTCATTTTTGATAGCAAATCAACCAAACTAACCAAAGCAACCAGCAGAATAGTTGACCTTTCATTTATCGGTAAAGATGAGAGACCATTGTCACCAGAAATGAGGCATAAATGATGTAAACAAAGCTGCTTAATTTCGGAATTAAACAAAATTTGTCCTTCTAAGAATTCTCTCCAGATTTCCATGTCTAAACAAGATAGAACTGGGAATACCCTCCTATAAAAACCAGCATTATGTACTGAAATATATTTCTAGCCTAGTGCATTGCATGTCTATTTCTTCTATATCTCATCAATTTCACTGAGAGGTCTTCTTCATAATTCCAAAACCGAGACCAGGTTTTGGTCACTGTGGTTGATGCTGTCATGGCATTTCTTCCAGGACTTAACACCCCCTCAGTGGCTTTCTCTAGAATACAACCCATTGCTCTGAGAAAAATAAAGAAAAGGGGATAAATCATTCAGTCTGCTTCCAGGACATTTTAAGAAATAGATTTTATCACATGAGGGCTCTACCTATCATCCATCAATAACTCTCCATACCTTTCAGGATCAACTTCAAGCTCCTTCATGTGAATGACAGAGACTTCCGTGGACGGGTTTTCTGGTTTCCCCATTTTCTCCAGCACATATGCATCCCCTCCCCATCACACACACACATTTACATTTTATATCCTGGCCATTCTTGTTGATTTCTTGTTGGAGAAGGAGTGCTGAACTTCCACGCCTCTGTGCTCTGCATTTGTTACTTGATCTGCACAGAAAACTCCTCTCATCTTGGCTGTTTGGCGAAATTCTACGACCCCTCCATCCCCAACGCAAGCAGAGGGTGCTCTGAGATTCCCCCTTCTCTGCTGTGCCATTCTTATTAACAGAGCTGGTCCCTTTCTTCTTTGTCCTTGCGTAGCTAACTTACAGAATGTATTACAACATATATCACTATTTTTTCTGCTTTGTCACTAGGAGGGCTCTGCTCCGTGCTCACAGAGGTCACAGATACTGACTTCACACTCTCAATACCTTGGCACTTGGCCCAGTGTATCTTTGTGGAAGGAAGGAAGGAGGTGCCGAGGAGAGTATGTATGTGCATTTATGTTCCTTCAAGCATATTTGCATTTGAAACACCATGTGGAACTGATAAACTGATAAAGGCGTGTATACTTGGAGTTTTAAGGACTCACCAACAGATGAAAAAATATATTTCAAGAGGAGACTTCCAGACACCACAGGTGTGGGGGTGATGGTCCAGGCTGCAGGTGAGGCCGGTCCAACTCTCACCAACAGTGACTGAAGTGGGGTGTGTTAAAGTAAACGGGGCGTGGCTTTCTGAGAAAATGGTACCTGAAGTCAGAGAAAGCAGCACAATAGGGTTCTCATCTAAAATGAGGTTTTAAAATCTCAGGGTTGGACTCTCCCTGCTCTCAGAAGCAAGGAGGCAGGATGCACAGAAGGCTAGACCCACAGCACTGGGGATACGCCGCCAGCTCAGTCCGGGCTCCGGGCTTCGGACTGGTCTGACGTGAAATCTGCAGGGAAGCCGTTCCCTCCAGAGTTTCTCAGCTTACCTGCATGAGGAAGGGCGGACAATCAGACAATGGTAATAATAATCACAGTGGCCAACCCTAACTGAGTTCTTTCTATTTGAAAGGAACTTTGCATAAATGTATTTTTTCATCCCCATGACAATCTACAAGGCAATACTGCTGTTTTCTTCGTTTTACCATAAAAGACATGGAGGCATAGAAAAATCCAGAAAATAATGTAGCTCAGTTAGTAGCAGTGAGTCCTGTATTTTAAAAGTTAGAAAATGGGTACTTTTGTTTCAACCTCTCCTATTCCAATATTTTAGTCAAAGCAATTGAAAAATTGAGTCATCAGCAGTATTGATCTCAAATTGTGAGCAGGCTTCTAGGAGCAGAACCCTAGTCATTTAACCAATCAGAGCCACGTGCTAGGCCCAGTCTTACCATTTACCTGATCTTTAAAGTGACCCTGTTCAATTAACTGCTATAGCCCCTAACTGCCTCATCTTGAAAAACTGAAATAAATACGGAGCAAATACATTTCTTTTCTGAATTAAATCTGAGCCCTAAGTGAAGTTACTGGCATATAGCCAATGCTCCAAACAGAAGCTAGGAGAGATTATAAGCAGTATAAAATTGGAGAGATTTTTCCAAAAAGGATCAGAACAAACAATTTGGGGTGTACAGGAGGGAAAGCATCCTGACCCAGGACTGAGGCAGGTTGACATATATCATGTCTTAAATTGTAATCCTGTTTTTATTGGTCAGTTATTATTTACACGTATTTCAGAAATAATGAAATACTTATGTGTCTAAGAATATTAGTATCTTCCATTTGTCTTGTTTAGAGTAAGTTAAGCAAGAGGATACACGTTTTAGACTCCCTACGTGCCTCTTTGAGGTGACCTTCCCGTCTCTGATTGTGTCCACGGTGTGTTAATTTCCTAGCTTGACGCTCGTGGCCAATTTTATTTCTCTTTGTTTATAGGGGCGTGCTCTTTTGTCCTTCATATACTGATGGTCATCACAGGAGAAAGTTATGGCAGCAATAACAACTTTTATGTGTTAAGAATGGGGCACAGATGCATGTGAGGAAACAGGAAAATTGGCATGTAAATTTCAGGCATGAATGAGAAGCCCCCTTTTCCAGTCCTCTCACTAAAAGCAGTGATGTAGATGCAGAAAACACTCTTTGAGCACGTATGGTGTACCAGGCACTGTTTTAGGACCTTTATGTTTGTTGGCTTGTCTATTTCTCACCATAACGCCTTGAGGTAGATGATAAAATTATCCCCGGTTTACACAGAAGAAACTGAAAGTGTGGACATGATTCTGTGCTGCCCAAAGTCACATGGCTGCTGGCAGAACCAGGATGTCAACAAGCAGGTGTTTTGTTTGTTTGTTTGTTTGTTTGTTTTTAAATTGAAGTACCATTAGTTACAATGTGTCAATTTCTGGTGTACAGCACAATGTCCCAGTCATGTGTATACATACATATTTTTACAATGGAATACTACTCAGCCATTAAAAAAGAATAAAATAATGCCATCTGCAGCAACATGGATGGATCTAGAGAATGTCATTCTAAATGAAGTAAGCCAGAAAGAGAAAGCCCGTGTTTTTCACCATGATCTAAAAACTACAGTGGCACTATTGTCCAATCTGTGTGTGTCAGTGAATGAACTAGGATGATCTCAGTACTGGTCTTCCCTAACAGGGAGCAGGGTGGGCTGCTCTGCACAGGCGTGTGGTTTGTGCACAACACAAGGGCACCTGGCTGCCAGGTTTGTTGGGAAGCTGTGTTTACCAGGAAGAAACAGTACCTTTTTTTAATATTACAAAGGCCATTTATTGGTCATAGTGTAGCTGGAAGCAAGGATCTTTGGAGTGTAGCTTGAAATCTTTAGATGACCATCGAATATCCTATCATTGCCAAAATCCAAGGAAACACTCAAGACTCTCAGGAGAACATTAAAAGGACAAAGGAAGTTCTAATGGCTGGGCTGTGACAATCTGTGCATCATTAATAATCATAACTGATAGTAATAATCATAGCTACTTATGAAATGTCATGAGTCTATAATAATGTACAAATGGTAAATTTAATATGGAGTATATAAAAAGGAATTATAATATAAAAAGTGGTTGTACGTTATACAGATATAAACACAAACAGAATAATAGTGTGGTGGTGATTTTTCTTTTCCTTTCAGGGTTATGTGTGTGTGTGTGGGTGTGTGTGCAATTACAAAGAAATGCACATCATAAGTTGTAATGAGTCAGTTCTCAGTAAAGACAAGAATCTACCAGCATCAATAAAAACAAAAAATAAGAAGGTTGAAAAAGGTACAGCAGACGATCACCATGGATGGTGGTGTACCAAGAAGTTTGACAGTGAGTTCCAAAATGAATTTCCCAATCGCTTCTCAAATGAGAGTTCCCCAAGAAGATTTAAATCCTCATTTCCTAGTAGATGAGACATCTATGAGATTCTACTCTTCAGATTGGCAAAGCTTTTTAGAATTTTCAATTACATGAACAAATTAGTTATCATACCACAATATACCATATCATCATGATGGGCTAGTAAGTGAATTGTGGTAAAAATTCCAAGCTTCAAAAACTAAATTCTATATGGGATGTGTGACTAAAGTATACTTTGTGTAAAAAAGACCTAATTATAAATGATCAGTGGTTCAACTCCAAACCATGTCTTACTGTGCACTAAGACTCCTGCTGAGAGGAATGAATATATTCACATCCCCAAATCCAGAACTGGGGCTAATCTGACTGTTTATTCCTTTTTCTTTTGATATTAGAAAAAGTATAGAAATTCTAAAAAGGTATAGAAATGATCACCGGTTATGATTACTGTAATCTTGAAAACAAAAAAAGTAGGAATAATAATGAAACTAGAAATTACAAGAAAAAAATTTAAACCTCAGAAGTCAGGAAATTTTATAATTAAACTGTAAGTGCACGAATGAAGTTTCAGTGAAGTAGTAAGATTGTATTTCAGTTAATTTGCTTAGAAAAGTTTCATCAACTGTATCTATAATAATCTTTTAAGTTCAAAAATTCAATATGTTTAATTTTGATTGATGACTTGTACAGTGAGATATTTGGATTATGATTAGCAGATGAATAAATATTATGTTGCTAACAGTTCAATATGTAAAGGAATGTTAGGTATAAAATTGATTTCTAAGGTCATGAAACCCAATGCACACAGTGTGATTGTTTATTCGTAGACAAAACTCTTCAGATGTGAACAAATCTGAACAATTAAAGCATCAGTTTATGGGCCGAGGAAGTAAAGGGAAAGCTTCCATGGAGTTAAGGAATGGATTTGATGTAAGTGCTGAATAAAGGTCAAACAGAGAAGAGAAAGAAAGCAAGCCAGGGGTCTAAGGATAAAAAGTTAAAAGACCAATTTCTTGCTATAAGCTTGAAATATGTAGGTAGTAAAAAATCTCAGGAATAAATGTGGATAAAGTGTCACAGGAGGGCAGCTGTGAATACCGTTGCCTTTCTTTTTCCCTTTTTCAATGTTTTTGTTTTATTTTTGTTAATTAGGTCTACTAAAGATATTGAAGGTGAAATGGGAACTGAAAAATTTGAAAATACGATTTTAGGGAATATGCAGAGATGATCTGAATTCGAAGACTTTGAGTCAGAGACCAGTTTAAAAGCTGATGGAATAATGGCCAAATGCGGTGCAGAATGCCTGAGCTTGGGTGGTAAAACGGGACCCCTCGGGGACAGAAAGATATGGACACCATTACAGCAGAAGCCTTGGCGAATCTCTGTGCGTGGGGAGGGGATGGGCAGACAAAAACTGCCCTGAGATGTGAAGCCTGGGAAATAGCTCTCCAGAGGTCCATTCATTTCCAAAGCAGAAAGTCCTCTATTATTCCTCTGGAAGATTTATCTTTGCAGCTTGGCACTCACAGTGGTACATATATAAAGGGACACAAACCTATCACTGTCACGTCCATTGTGAGCCACCCTGGGAATCTCAGGTACCCATAATAGCCCAGTAAAATAAATGTCTCCCTTTAATCTTCAGCTCCACAAGGAGATGTTTATTATGTCAGAGGAAAACATTTTTACTTCGAGTCTGTGAGTTCATGTGGTGGACAATCGTTTCCTAGGGTGCTTGAGTGTGATGAACTGTAACTCTGAAAACGGTGACGTTTTAACAAGAAACAGCCCAGCAATTGTTTGCCTTAGAACAAATCTCCGACATGTAGAGCTCAGGTCTTAAAAACCTGGGAGCTTTGAGAAGGTCCAGGGGCCTTATGACACGGAACCAATTAGGAGATAAAATAAATTTCAAAAAACTTAAAAAAAAAACTATTATTGTGATAAAGCGCTTAACAACATGAGGTCTACCCTCTTACGTTTCTATGTATGCAGTGCATGACTATTGCACTAGGTACAATGTACAGGTCTCTAGGCGCCATTCTTCTTGCTCAACTGAGACGTTACGCCCATTGATTGGTGACTCCCCACTTCTCCCACCCCAAGCGCCTGGAAACAACCACTCTGTTGTTTGATTCTATGAATTTCACTATTTTAGATATCTCGTATAAGTGGAACTGAGCCAGGAGGGAAGGGAACAGGGCACAACCATTAAAAGAATGACACAGTAATTAGCACCAGGATGGTGGAGCTTCAGTGTTTCCTTTGTAATATATTAGCCGCTAAATGGCACTCCCGCAGGGGCCAGGACAGTTTCAAAGCTGCCCATAAAAGGTCGGAAAGTGGGTGATGGCCCAGTTCCTGAGAATCCCAGGCCCTTCCCCAAAGTAGCTGGAATAACCCTCCCACAGGTTAGCATATGAAGTTACTGAGCCCATAAAAAGCTAACAACCCCGCATCCTGGGGCTCACTCTCTCTCGGTCTTTCTCTCGCCTTTTGAGACAGCCAGCATTCTGTCTGTGGAGTGTGTATCTCTCTGAGTAACTCTATCTTTGCTCAACTACAGCTCGCTCTTGAATACTTTCCTGTGTGAAGCCAAGGATCCTCTCTTGGTGGGGCATGTCCCAGGGACTCCTCAGACCCTGAGATTCAGCAGTCCTCCTGCACCCCCTGTTTCCTGTATCAGACTATGCAGTATTTCTCTTCCTGTGACTGGTTTATTTCCCCTAATGTAATGTCAAGTTCTATCCATGTTGTTGCATATTGCAGAATTTCCGTTTTTTTTTTTTTTTTTTTAGGCTGAACTGTATTTAATTATATGTATATACCAGCAAATCAAAAGCACAATGAAACATTACCTCACACTTATCAGGGAGGCTATTATTAAAAAAAAAAGTGAAAGATAAGTGTTTGGGAGATTGTGGAGAAATCTGAAATCTTGCACACTGTTGGCAGGAAGGCCAAATAGTATAGCCGCTACGGAAAACAGTGTAGTCATTCCTCAAAAAATTAAGAATAGAACTATCGTATGATCCAGTGCTCCCATTTCTGAGGTAGAAAGAGAATTAGAATTAAGATCTTGAAGAGATAATAGCACTCCTGTGTCCACTGTGGTACTGTTCACAATAGCCAAGAAGTGGAAACAACCTAAATGTCCATCAAGAGGTAAAATAAATTTAAAGTTAAAAGTACTTGGCCTGATCTCATGCTGCACCGAGCTCAGCTCAAAGGCTGGGAAATGCTTTGCTACTGTTGCTGTTCTCACTCCACATGGGTTTCCTCCATAGCCCTGCCCTTCAACCAATTTCCATCATCCTTTCAAGCATAAGCTATAACTGTTGGCACTTGGATTGGGTCAGAATAATAAGACATTTATTGGTTTTAGTTCAAAGTGTTAAAATATAAGAATAATAATTTTACAAAATAGTCACCAATATTTGAAAATCAGAGAACTTCATGTGTAAATATAGATCTATGGTTACCTTCTGTACTAGGGAAGAACAAACCTGATTCCATATGAGATCTGTTCCTTTGGCTGTAACCCTGTGCTCTGTCTCCTGGGCTCAGTCCTGCTGGTTCTGCACCTTTTGTAAAAGAATGTTGCCTACAGCCTGAAATAGACAGGACAGCCAATTCTCAAGACTCTGACCTTTAAGGGTGTGACGCTTTTCTATTCATACAGAGATAAAAAGTTGCAGGACAGAGAATAACATTTGTCTTGTTGGAGGTTTACAGGAACATCATGACCTGATACACATGAACAGCTGCGCAAACAAGGGATTCTGATACTACAAAATTTGTAACAACCAACCACACCCTCTCCCCTTTTCAGTGTTAAAGGAGCCTGAATTCTGACTTGGGGAAGACGATTCTCCAGGACGTGGGTTCCCCATCTTCTCCATCTGTTGGCTTTCACAATAAAGTCATTATTCCTTGCCCCAACACTTCATCTCCCAATTTATTAGCCTGTCATGCAGTGAGCAGAGCAGGTTTGGACTTGGTAACACTTTGGAAAAATTTAAAATCTGGCAATATTTGGATTCCTTCCCTAAAACAATGGCTGAAGGTGAATAGTGACCACCATTGGGAGATAATGGCAGTGGTGGGGGTAGGGGGAGGTGGTCCAGCTTCAGGCTGAATCCTATCTGTGATTTTTCGAACTTGACTAGGATGAAAATGCATTTCTTCTTTTTTTTTCAGATAAAATAAGGATAAATTAAACATCATATATATATATGTATATATATGTGTGTATATATATATATACACACATATATATATACAGCTACAATTATTCATTTACATATCTATTGTCCATGGCTGTTTCTGCACTGTAGTTACAAACTGAGTAGCTGTGACGGAGACAACGTGGCTATCAAAGCCTAAAATATTACCATCTATCTGGCCCTTTAAGAAAATGTTGCCAACTCTTGAACTAGTCAATTCGTGGGAAAAAAAAAAAAAGTCAGCAACTAAACAATATTTTTAGCACTTGGCAGGCAAAGGACTACTTGATCTATTTTTCCTTTTCCATTTTTGAGCATGTCCCAGATGCTTAGCATCAATGAGTGACACTGACAGAGAAACACAGAAACTGGCATTCAAAAGGAAGCAAAAGGTTACTTACCTCATGACAGCTTGTCATTCACATGACTGCCCAATGTGTTTTGAGTTCTGAGTTTTCAATTATTTTCAATGTGGCAAACTTATATATATGTATATTGCATATGTATATAGCATATGTGTATGTATATGTGTATATATATATATATATCAGTCCATTTCTTTAGATTATATCTTCAGAAAAGGTCTAGATATCTGTTTTATTTATTTATTCACCAGTTTATTCAACTAGGAAGTTCCATGACCATAGCTATGGTGCTATGATAGCTACTGTCAAAATCAAAGTTACAAAGGTGAGATCTCAGTCTTAAACACATGTAACATCCATACAGGATTAAGTGAGTAATTGGACTGAAAAAAAAAAAAAAAAGCATCTCCATTGATCACTAGATTTGATTAAGCTAACCTGGCTATTACTGTTGATTTTCTGTGTACTTATTTAGTGAAAGGTTATCAGCCTGGTAGAAAATAGTGTTTCCAGACAGCCGGGCTTCAGTTCAACTATATACAAATAGTTGAACTCTTTTGATAGAACCTGAACATGGTCTTCATGGAACAGTACAAGGCATGCACGAAATGCCAGGCTGGTTAGAAATGAGAGGCTGTAAATGTATGTTCCCTGCCAAATAAAGAATGCAGATGTGGTACCCGGGCTCCAAAGATGTCTCCCCCCGACCCACACCAAACATGACTTTGAGTATCCATACTCTTATGCATTTCTCTTCCCCTTGAATATGGACTCCCTATGAGATACTTGGACCAGGGTTATAAGGAAGATGTTACCCTGCATGACTTCAGAGTTAGGTCAGAAAATGCTTTGCAGTTTCCTTCCAGGTCTTCAGAGAATTCATTCCAGAGGAATCTAAATTCCATGTAAGAAGTACTACTCTGTGGGGTCATCATGCTGTGATGGAGAGGCTCTGGAGGATGAGACATCACATGGAGAGAGAGAAAGAACACAGGGATCACTGAGCACCATACATGAGAATGAAGGACAATTTCAGTAGGTGGACCCTATAGATTGGGCTCACATGGGTCAGAGATGGAGCACCTGGAAGAATCCTTTCTAAAATCCTGTGAGCTGAAATAAACCAGTAAGTTATCAGTATAATTCACAAATGGCCGGTGACCAGATAACAATTTTAGGCTGCTGTGGTCAGGAAAGTGTGAATTGAGAAGTAGGCTATGAGGGGGTCCCTTAATGACGCTAAGTATAGTGGAGAGGAAGAGGCAGTTAATATTAAATCATGACAAGATATCGCAGAGCAGCGAAAAATCACATAAGTGAGAGATCATGGCTCCAGGGGGCTTAAATCTTCTAGACGGAGATGGATAAACTAATATAATAAAGTGTTACTGGCACAGTGCTGGCATTCTGGCCAGAACAGAGTGAAATCTGAAGAAGAGAAGTGTTATCTTGAGGGTAAGGGATGTCAAGACAGATTTTTTTTTTAAAGGAGATGCCATTTGAGTGAAACCAAATAGAACACAGATTCAGAGATGTGGATGAAAGCTCATCAGTGAAAAAAAAAAAATGAGAGAATCAGCCTGGGTGGAAGATTTTTATCGGTGCTGGGAGTAATGTGGAAAACAAAGCTCAGAAAGGCAAGAGAGTCAGATATAAATAAAACCCTCCTGAGGCAGGGCTAGGGATCCAATGAGGGTCCTGGTCCTTTGGAGCCATGTAGACCATGTTCATTCACTTCTGCTGTCTGTTCACTAAAGGACACACCTGAAATGCTTTAAACATGGCCTGAAATTTAAAATGAGCATTTTCTCTGAAATCTACTCAAAGCATCAAATATGTTTAGACAAATGCAAGGAAATTTTTCAAGTCATTTTTTTTTTTATGAGGTAACACTGATGAGTTGATACAGAAATCAGAAGAGAGAATGCAGAATTGCGGATCTAGGCAAATCCTACTGTGCATCCTGCAGTGTCCTTCCTAGAGGGCTCCAGATTAAACATGTGAGGACAGTTGAACTTTATAAGCTCTTCTATTGTGCACAAGAGCAGAAGTGAAAATTATTATAGATAAGTTGTCTGAAACAGAAACCCTGAAATCCTTTCAGGGCTATTCTAGATCAAAATTGTGATGGAAAAAATTACTCCATTTTTCTGAAGAGACATTTAAAATTACCAGGAGCAGAGTGAAGCCAAACAAGCTGATTCTTCAGATATCAAATCCATAAAGAAAAGATAGCTAGGAATTCAGCAGGCAGTTTCTGTTGTAATTGTAGCACCACTGTCAAAAACAGCATATTTTGTATGAAATAGAACTTCTGGTTAGAAAGACGATCAGTCTACCTGATGGCCAATCTCCACCCAATGTTGTTGCTTCTTGAACTTCAATTTGGTCTCCATAATACAGCCAGAGGGATGTTTTGAAATGGAAATGTTATGGCCTCACCACTCATAAAAGACTTACACGAAAACTGCCAAATCTTTGTATATTTGTAATGGCATACAAATCCCTACATGCCTACATACTCTGGCTTCTGTCTGCCACTCAGTCTCCCTCTTGCCCTGACAACTCTCTCTCTCTCTCTCTCTCACTACCCTCCCCCCCAACACACACATCCATATATTCATACACACTTGAGCTCTGCTGGCCTTTTAACATTCTTCTAAGATTTACCTAGCTTCTCTCTCACTGTGGGACATCTACATAAGATGACTTCTTTCACAGAGAACTCCTCTCACCTTCCTTAATCTGCTAGACTAATTCTGAATGTGTTAGCTTAATCCTCACTTCTTCCGAAAGGCTTTACTCTTGTCCCCCAAACTAGGTAGAACTCTCTAAGATATGATCCCATGGCATCACACTTTTTTCTTTAGAGAGCTCATTTCTGCTGTGATTTTCCATTTTCACCTGTGACTAGTTAAATAATGTCTTGGAGATTACCAGATCGTAAGGTCCATGAGGTTAGAATCTTCGTGTTTTGTCTGGCATGCAAAACAAAAGGGTTGATTGAAAAACAGAATAGTTAATTCAATATCAGTGGTCTTGGGACAAAACATAACAAGAGGACAAACATCTGGGTTAATTATTTAACCTTGCCGGTGATTTCACATTTGTTGAGTCTCAGTCCTGGATTCTAATCTCATTGAATTGATCCTAAACCGTATGGTAAATGTAGAGTAGAGATTATTATTATGTCTTTGTTTCGTATGATAAAGGAAGCTACAGAAGGGCAGGGTAAAGCCATTGTTGCAAGGACTTTTAGCAAGGAGAGTCAGGGACTGCTGAAAGCAAACCCATACCTCTGAATCCTACCCAACTTCCCTTCTTCAGTGCATATTTTTGGAGTTTTATCTACTGTTTTCTTGCATTTTCTTCATTGCCTATAATATTAAACAAAAATAAAAACAAAAACAAGCAAAAAACCTTGGAGGATTTCTCTTAGAACTCCTAAAATGTGTTCATTAGGCATTAGAACAAAATGGCAAGAAGACCAAACTGGGTACCGAGGGCAGGCATAAACCATGCGGGCTTTGGAATCACACCCGGCAGAGGGTAACTCTTAGTGCTGCCCTTTACTGGCTGTTTGATGTCACATTATCAATTCACTTCTGCAAACTTGAGTTTTCTTCAGTCATAAACTAGCACCCATACCTCATATGGATTGTGAGGAAAATTCAATTGTTTATGAAATGACAATTAGGACTGTGAGTGTGTAGTGAGTCCTTAATCTACATCAGAGTTTTACCACTGCTGTTTAATGCTAGGATCACCGGTTACTTTTCCTGGACCCCATGGTCAGAGAGTCACCCAGAAACTGACAGAAGTATGCCATAAGGATGAGCTGCACTAGTGGGGTTCACACTGGCATTGACAGAAGGGTTCATTCAAATGTGCTTCCTCAACAGGCCCTTATTCAAGAATGAAAGAATCAGCCCCAAATTAAATCATTTCCGTTGACTTTTGGGTAAGATGTTGCCTGATCCACTTTTTTTTTTTTTTTAAAGGATTTGAATAATTAGATGCATGTTTCTGGATTCATTTGCTTCACTGTCTAAGTACCTACAGAAGGAACAGAATCGCCTGCAGTGAGCCGCAGCTGAAAGAAATTTGCACTTGTCGAAGTCGAACTACTGTTGAAGACAGATGGAGGAAATGCAGGAACTATTAAAGGAAGGAGACGACCTGTTATTTATCAATCTGTCCATAATGTGTTTCTAGAACAGGGTTTACTGGAGATACTGTCAGGACATCTCCTGGGTCTTCTGCTTAGGTCAATTTATCAGTTAGTTTAGAGACAATACGAAGAATTTGGATTCACGTAAATTCAAGGTTATTTCATTTTGGTAGAAGCAAATGGATTTGTTTTTCTCTCAAGCCCTTGGTGTTGAAAAGAAATTAAAAATTTTTCCCAGTGCCTTTTTACTTTTATAAAGCAAGCCAGTGTGGAGATGTTAAATCTCCACAATTTATTTTCCTTTTTCACAAACATTTTTTAGAGCTGTTGGATAACCAAATTTGTTGGTAAGTTTGTCTTAAAAAGTCAGGAGCACAAAATTTTAATATATTTAAAGCACAAGTTATAATTGTGTTTTCCAAATGAAATAAATAGTATTCTGTCTCTGAGCCTCCTTTATTCTATGCCATCCTTTGGAATTCTTGTCTCAGTATGTCACTGGCTGACTTCTTTTTTTTTCTGGTGGCCCCTGTAGGATGTCAGGGTCTCAAATAACCAAGTAAGGATGTGAAATATGAAAGGCTCCAAGCAGGGAAAGCAAAGCTCTGAGAATTGATTGAATAACAGCAAATGCATATTTAGACCTTCATGAAATAATGTGTTTACTGCAATCTCATGATTGCTTATACAGCCATCTCATGACATAAATGTGTTCCATATTTTACAAAAAGAAATACACAAAAACTAGGCCATTATTGTGAGTGGAAAGGCTGAGATTTAAACCTAGTTATATATAATGTTCTAAATATGATTTTTTTTCTGAAAGAATGCAGATTAACATAGCCAATGAACTGCAAAAAAGTAATTCTAAAAGGAAGCTTCACAGGCATGAAGTTCACATTTTAAGAAAGCCACATTATGAAGGTCAGTAATTATAATAGACATAAATTAATTGAAATAACTGATATTCTGCAAAAATCCTGGGGCTGAGGCAGATGTTATCAAAGTGGGTAACAAAAGAGTAAAAATAATCCTGTGATCAGACGATGTTCTCTTTCAGGAAAGCTACTAGAGCCCCAGGGAATGCCAACACTCGGTACAAACGCATGAGTTGAATGAGGAGCATACATTACAGTGATGTGGCTGTGCTGAAATTAAAGGCCACAAGTTCCATGAGAACCAAAAGAGCGGTAAGACCTTGCTGTGGATGAAAAGCCTGTAAATCATACGACCACAGGCAACATTTGGACCAGGAGCTGCATGCTGACACGTGTCCTCCTGTTCCCTGGAGGTACACTGAGGGAGTAGCTAATGTCCTCATGAGCACAGAGACACTTGCGCCATGGCTCTTAGGTGGTTGTGCTCCCCGATTCAGCCCAAGCACCCGGAATAGTGTCTGACCCAGAGCGGGTGCTCACCGAGTATTTATTCAAAGTATGGATGTTTATACTAATTCACTAGACATCTTCAGTGAAAAAGACAATTTCCTAAGGGGGAAAAACACAAATGTAATTAAAAAAAAATAGATGCCTAAAAGATCATATGAACTATAAAGGTATACCATCAGAGATATATAGTTAGTTGTAGAAAAGCTTCAGTAAATATTCAAGAAAAAGGTAATTCCAGTTTTACATATTCTTTTAAAAAATACTAGCCAGCAGATCCCATAGGCTAGTATATGTAACCTTGATACCCAAACCAGAAAAAGACAGTGTGAGAAAGAAAAAATATATATAATACAAGTTTACTCATGGACATAGATATAAAAGTTCCAAAGAAAAAGCGTCCAATTAGGAGTGACCAGAGACTCTGAGGAAGATTTCTTGCTTCACAGTGTCAAAGCAGGCAGGTAGCTAGATATGAGCAGAGAAAGGGACACAAGCCATATGGCAGGAAACCACACATCCTGTGAACAACAGGGGTCCTTGGGAAAAGCAGAAACTACCAGACTGATAAGAAACCACCCATTTTAGGGTGACAAGTGGCCTGGAGGCAGGCAAAGAAAGGAGGGAAAAGGCAGACATCTCTGGCATCCAAATGTAACATTTTGCTTATTACGCCCTCATTACAATAAAATTAGCCTTGCAGATTAAAAGTACCCATCATGCACCAACCCCATGATACTTCCTATTCAGACTAAATAAGGACAAAAATCCTTCCACTCCTTGGGAAGGTGGATCTGGGATGGAAATAAGGGAATACGACACCAAACCCTTCCCTCCCCAATGAATATTCTGCCCATTCAATTTTACACCCTGCGTAACCAACTTGCCAAAGAAACTCAGAGCAGCTGCTCCCCTGACCTTGCCCTCTCTCCCTTTAAAAGCATCCTATCACTTAATAAACCCTTACATTACTTTCTTGATCTCCGTGGCCCATTTCTGAATTCCTTATGCGATGAGACGGGAACCTACCCTCTGATGACAATAGCAAACAAACCCAAACAGCATACTGTGGAGAAATAGTTGGATTCACGTATGTTAGGCTAGTTCTCCAGGAACCATCCAGAACAAACAAACAAGCAAACAAACAAATAAAGGCTGATCCTGCAGACATATGGCATTTAGGATCTGTGGTGGTTGACACTGGATGTCAGGTGTCTGAGAGCCGGACCAGGGATACCCAGGACCCAAATGGGAATGGCAGGACCCAAAGTCATAGGAGCTAGGAGTATGTTGTAAGGAGCCAACCCAAATCAGAAAGCAACAAGGAATTATTTTACCCTGGGACTAGAATCTTGAGACACACAATTGTGCAAATATTTATTCTTGGAAAAATAATCAGTAGAGGAAAATGAATCTGAGACTCCCAAACTTAGGTGCATCAGACTGAATTGGCCAGAGGATGGACCTAGCTACCTACAGACTTATTAGCTTTTTTTTTTTGCAGAAAACTTCCACAAATCCAGGCACAAAGGATTTTCATAGATTAAGGTCAAACTTAATTTGACCAACAGTCTGGTATTACCTTGTAAATGAGAATGTATGCACTTTACGACCAGTGTTTCACAGCTTTGGAGAGCTGGCATTCAGACACAGGGAGACACGTTTAGACATGTTCATAACAGTATGGTTCATAATTTTATAAAGGTTAGAAGATTTCCAAAGTGCCATCAACATTGAAGTACATAAATAATTCATGGTTTGTGTATAAGACTATACAGCAGTGAAAAAAAAATTGACTTAGCTACCCATGCTAGTGTGGATAAATCACAGGAGCATAATGTTGAGCAAAAGAAAAAAAAAATCAAGCAACAGAATAACATACACAAATGTGATTCCATTCAAAATAAGTACATCTAAGTACTATCGGGGGAATAATTAACACAGAGTCCAAGATGGGGTGAGGGAGCAAACAGGGAGATTTGAAAGTTAGAGACACTCAAGAGACAGCAGAAGTCTGGGTAAAATTCTTGTTCTGGAAGGTGGTGAACACTTGAGAGTGTTTACTTATCACTGTTTTGTTCTTGACAATATGCATACATATCCTGTGTGTGTGTGTTCTTTAGCATGCATGCATGCATATTTTATCATTTAAAATATTTTAATAAAGAACAAATTTTAGCCAGACCGTGACAGCAACACTTGAACATCAGATAATGCATTTAAACAAGTGGTCATAAGCTCACATTCTCCAGGGTAGAAATAGTCAGGGGAGGAGTGAGGTTGGGCTCACATACGTGTCTGCAAGTGTCCTGTTTGGCTGACCAGACACATGTACTGGAGAGAAAGGGCCCCTCAGATCAGAAAGCCCCTACTCTGCTTCAAATAAAGCAAGACGGGACAGACTGGCCTGGTATCACTACCTTTTCCAGTACTTCAAAAAAGAAGCCAGGAACCTGAATTTTTATATGAAAAAGTTGATTTGTTGAAGGTTTCTTTCCATTGTTAGAAAGCGCATTTAAGATAATCTTTGACCAGATCTGATCTGCAGGTTGAAAATTTGCTACCTGTTATTTGATCTTTTTCGGGCACGAGGTAGTCCTGGGGAAATCCTAGTAACCCCAACTATGACTGGGATCAAATACTGAGATCCTGAGAAGATTTGAGAAGAGCGAGACAGAAACTGGGCTTCGAAACATGTAATCTTTTTTTTTTTTCTTTTATTGAAGAATAGTTGGTTTACAATGTTGTGTTGTTTCTGATGTACAGCATAAATATTTCAGTTACACATATGTATAAATACTCATTTTCATATTATTTTTCCTTATAGGTTACTATAAGATATTGAATATCATTCCCTGTGCTCTATAGTAGATCCTTGCTGTTTATCTGTTTTATATATAGTAGTTTGTATCTGCAAATCCCAAACTCCCAGTTTATCCCTTCCCACCCCATCCCTCCCCGCACTGGTAACTGTTAGTTTGTTTTCTGTGTCTGTGAGTCCGTTTCTGTTTTGTAAGTAAGTTCATTTGTGTCTTTTTTTTTTTTTAGATTCTTCATATAAGTGATATACTATGGTATTTTTCTTTCTCTTTCTGGCGTACTTCACTTAGAATGACATTCTCCAGATCTAATTCATGTTGCTGCAAATGGCATTATTTTATTCTTTTTTATGGCTGAGTAGTATTCCATTCTATAAATATATCACAACTTCTTTACCTAGTCATCTGTTGATGGACATTTTGGTTGCTTCCATGTCTTGGCTATTGTAAATAGTGCTGCTATGAACATTGGGGTGCATGTATCTTTTTGAATCAAGGTTCCCTCTGGATATACACTCAGTACCCCAGGCAACCAGCCCTTCCTTGAATTGAGATGGGACAGTGCATCTCCTTATTTATGATACTGGATAAGGCTTGACTTTTCCCCACTTGACAGCGAGCTAATTGAGGAACATCAGTAGGTCTCAGTTAAGTTTATGGTAATATAATAATAGATGACTTTGCTCATGCACATCTAAACACCGCACTAAAATTGCACATATGTTACCTCCAGTGAAGAACTAAATATTTATCACGGGTGAAGAAACATGGATCACACAGCAGCAAAGAGGCAGAGTTTGCTTTAGCCCAAGAGAGTTGGGCTGGAGAGACATTTCTTGCCCAAAATGCTCTGCTTCTTCCCCAGGGCCTGACTGGCACAGTACTTGGCATCTGGTTGGCCCTCAAAAATTTCTGCTTAGTTTAATTGAAGATGCATAGTTCACTCATCCCTTGGCTGTTCAAGATACTCATCAATACACAACAAGTGATCTCTGTAGAGCTGAAATGTTATAGTTTGCTGAATCAAAATCTTGCAAAAATAAATTCAGGACTAAAATGTCCACAAGACCTGGACTGGTTAGTCTTTGAAAATAAAACTCATCAAGAACTGTCCCATTTGGTGTTCTTGAGGGTGGATGGATGGAACCTACCCAGAGGGACTCAGGAAATGATAAAATATGCCCTGTAAAGAGAGGGACAGAGATTTCTAGCTACAGGACCTAAACTCTCTAGACATCAGATGCAATTATATTAAACAAACATACTAATATGAAGACCTATCTCGTAGTGCTGTTGTGCAAATTAAACAGGTCAATATCTAAAAAGCACTTAGAGCTCTGCCTCGCACAGGTGTCAATAAAGGTTGGGTATTTTATGCCCGTTATTATCATATAAATAGAGCACTCCCTTTCTTCCTTTCTTCAGCATTTCAGTGTCAACCATGAAACTTTATGTATATTATTTTACTCATCCTCATAATAATATGCACTTAACTTTGTTTCTGTGATTCTTTTTAATATGATAGAAGTGTGGCATGAAGCTGTTAAATGAGTTTATCTAGTAAATCTTCGTAGTCTAGTCATTAGAGTTACTATGGCTACAGAACATGTTACCCCCAAATGGTACAACATCAAACAATCACCCGTAATGCTCACAGACACACACATTCTGCGGATCAGGAATTTGCACAGGGTGTAGTGGGGGTGGCGCTCCTGTGGCCCACAGTGTCCAGAGTCCCAGCTGAAGTCATCGGAAGCTCCCCGACGCATACGGCTGGTGGTAGACGGTGTTAGCGGAGGTCGGTTCATCTCTACCTGGGCTGTTGGAGCTTTCTGACACCACAGTGACCAGTTTCCAGGGCATGGACATGAAAGGGGATGAAGGTATCGTCTGTGTCATCCTTCATGACCCAGCCTCGGACCTCACGCAGTGTCTCTTCTGCCAAGCTCTGTTGAGCAAAGTGGTTACAGTGTCCTACTCTGGTTCAAGGGGAGAGAAAACAGACCCTGCCTTTTGGTGGGGAATGCTAAGGTTCTGGAAAAAACACTTGGGACCAGAGATATTTTGGACATTCTTAATTGAAGTGTTTGCGATCATGGCAGAGTCTCTGTGGTTGTTAAAAATAATACAGATTCCATATGCTCCTTACACAACTTCCTCCAGTGGTATCATCTTCAGAGTAACAGTACACAGCCAGCATCTAGATATGTTTGTGATACACCTATCTATTTAGATTTCCCTGGCCTTATTTTATAGGGATTGTTCTGGAAACACACTCTACCACACAATAGATGGTAAAGCAGAGCCAAACCCATGTCTGTCTGGCCCAAAAGCTGAACTGTTATCTGCTGTGGGATAAAGTATCTGACCACTGCATTTTTGCAAAGTCTAAAAAAAAAGAAAGCATGCTGGCAAGCTCAAATCCATCACTGCTCACACTGAAGAGTTTATTTTTGTAGTTCCAATAATAAGTCCCCCAAACTCCACTGATCTTGTATTGCTCTAACCATTGCTGGCCATAGCTATGTTTAATTGATAAATTAGCCTAATAAAGAAAGTGAAAATAGAGGAAATAAAACAGTGACACAGAAATACGATCATTTACCATGTTCTTACCATGTTCCGAGCTCTATAATAAATACTCAGCATTCACAATCTCTAATCTTTGCAGGAGCCCCTACTGTTAGATATTACAATTCATTCCCATTGTACAAGTAAGTAAATCAACACAAGGAGAGTTTAAATAGTAAATACTGAGTCTTAACACTGCTAGTTCCCAACTTGTATTAAAGCCTACATTATTCTAAAGTCAAATTCCCTAATGTGAAAATTGTGTATCTTTATCTCCTTCTGGAGATAAACTGTCCAACTAATAAAATGAAGAAAAATTGACTTCAAAATAGCCCACTTCCTCTTGTCTGCCTAATATTCCTCTGGCCCACCTCAAGTCACCCGAGATCAGAGTTATAAGCTGATTTTTTTAGTTCATGTTAGAAACTAGTGACTTTTCACAGCTATCCTCAGCCATGAAAGATGGAATCCACCATTGAATGAAATCTGAAATTGCATTTAGATCTCTAGATTTCTGTGCTGAACAATGCAGATGAATTTTCCTCGAGAAACTAAAAATATCGGCAACAAACTTCACTCGTTAATTGGGATGACTGAGCACTGCCTCTAGCCATCTTCAGGGGTTTATAATTGGGTAAATTGTGAAGATTATGTGCATTTTGTTGAAAATATGTCAATTAGAGTAGGCTTAAGTAAAGTAACTTTTCTGAAAATCATTATGACACTCCAGTGAGTTATAATTCTACCAAGTAAATAAAATTCTAGCTTTGTAGCTAACTTGAATTTTTTTTAATTTAGGTATAGTCAGTTTACAATATGTTAATTTCTGGTGTAGTGATTCATTTTCACACATACATATATATATTCCTTTTCATATTCTTTTTCATTATAGGCCATTTAAGGTGTTGAGTATAGTTCCCCATGCTGTACTGTAGGGCCTTGTTGTTTATCTCCTTTATATATAGTAGTGTGTGTCTACAGTTTATCCCTCCCTACCCCATTTTCCCTGTTAACCATAAGTTTGTTTCCTATGTCTGTGCCAACTTGACCTTTTTAAGAAAACTTTTTTTAACCATTCGTGTTACAGAGAAAAAGTTTACATTAATCAGCTAACAAGCAATAATTGAGAATTTGAAGAATTGCGCTACAAGTGAAGGGTGCCTTAAATATGATTCTTGCTAACTTATGTAAATAAATCCAGCATATACAAATGAAAAATGCAAACTAGTACATAAATACAGATTATAATTCTTTAATTCTTCAGCTAACAGGGGGCAGTAGTGACAGAGGGAGACCGCTAGTCAGAAAACTTAGATTTATTTGCAGCTCCCTCCCTTCCCTCTGTTAAATGTTGAATGCTTTCAGGCATCGTCCTTTATTCTCTTCTCATTTCACACTCACCCTCTTCTGTGTGTGAGAGCAAATCAAATGATGCCCGCACACCCATTGCTGGCTCTGATGGAACAGGAGGAGAGCCAGACTTACAAACTCTTGGCCAACCTGGAAATGCGGCAGTTTATCCAGCTTTGTGAGGGAAGCAGCGAGCAGGGAAACCACACCATCAATCACCTCCACCATCACACATCTCATCCACTCGTCCATGACTTGTCATTGAGCTCTGCCCTCACAGGGTCCGAGGCAACCTCGGCAATCTTGTTGCTATGGCTTCCTGAAGACTGGCTCTACGTTCTTAGATACCCTATATATTTTTAGGAACACAATAGGTTTCTTTAAATGACAGGGTCTTCATTTTGTCAAAATTCTATTTATATCTTTATTTATGGTTTTCATTTTGCATGTGGTCCAGTTCATAAGTAGACTTTTCAACAACAACAACAACGGCAACATAACGGTGTATTACTTTAATTACCATTGGTAGCCTTTTAACTCGGAAATTTGTTCTCCAAATCACAGCTCTATTCTGATCTCTTATGGGAAGGTATCTAATTCCTCTCTGTATCCTACCTTTGCTGCACACAGTAGGTGCCTGATAAAGCAATCAATAAGTTCTCAGCCTTGGCTACCTATGTGGTATCAGACTAACCCATCAGTTCTTCAACTTGGTTGCCTCATCTGAAATGTGATAGAAGTAGGCTGACTCTTTCCTGTAAGTTCTTCCACTTTTGACATCTATTAATTCTACCCCAAATGACTGCATATGTAGTGGCTTTTGTATCAGGCATCTGTGTGATATAATGCAGTTCTTCAGTACAATCGCCTTTATTCTACCCCGAGCTAGTGATAGAGTGGTTAAGTCCGAAAATAATATGAAGTAATCAGCACGAAGCATTTTAATAATTCTCAGTTAAATAATAACAAGAGACATAAACTCTTGTCAGAGGCATTCTCTGAGCCTTTTCCTCTCAGCAAAGGGCTTTGTGACCCTTGGGACTAGATGGTAATGTTCTCTACTGCGCTGAGGATGAGAATGGCTAACATCGCATGTTGAGTTATTAGAGCATTGTTGGGAAAACACGCCTCATGTTGGAAATGAAAATAGATGTGCTGCAACTTCACCCTCTGAGGGGATTTATAAATGGATTTGAAAATGACTTTGTCGTATTTAATAGGCTCTGCTCATTTATGAGGAAGAAAGAGTTCAGCTGCCCGGAGATCTTCCTGCTTCACTATCACTCAGGGGCCCATGGTCGGTTTCCCTCTGCCTCATTCATTCATCCCATCACTACGGAAACAGATAAAGAAGTATTGAAAAAAGAAAGAAAGAAAGGCATCCCTTTAATGCCTACTATCAGGCATATTTTAATCACTTTGTTTTCTTATTTATTATTTATAGCCACTCCTGCAAGCAACTGAAAAAGACTATTCTAATTAGTGAAGAGATCTCAAGAGAGTTACAATCGTGTACAAGAAGTGGCAGACACAAAAACAAATCTAAGGCAGTATACGTTTAAATGTCATGTGAGAGCGACTATCAATGAGTATTTTAGGAAAGTTATTACCAAAAGGGGACAAAATATGAAGAGGAGAGCCTGGAACAGAGCTTCAGAATAGTGAAGGAGAGGAGGCTTTCAAACTGTTTCACTCTCTTCTTTGCATATGTAATTGCAAATAATAATCACTGCATATTGACAATCTATAAAAATATTGTAAGCATGTGATTGTATACTTTTCACAAACTGTAAGATACAAAGCTAATCAGGTTAAATATATTATCTCAGTTAATCATTACAGACCTTTTTGAGTGTGAGATCCACTGTCAGATTAGAAACCTTCGCCTTCCTAGCCCGGTGGTTCTGCTTAGGGATGACGATCACGCCTCTGGCATGTCAAGGGCAGGGTCACAGTAACCTGGATTCCAAGCTGACTCAGCCACTGATGGGCAGGGCTACAATGGGCTTTGACATGACTGGGGACCCCACGGTGAGCTTGCTGGATTTCCCTTTTCTGGGCACCGATGCCCAGCAAAGTGGCTTATTCAGCGGGTTGGATTGGAGTTCATGAGTATACATCACTGTCAGGCTTCAGATGATTCTAAGCTGCTGGTATGAGGATCCTCCTTTGGAGAACCCTGGTGTGTGATCCCTGAGGTCAGTCTACTGAGGTTTGAATCCCAACTCTAGCATTAACTGGCCATGTGAACCTGGGCTTTGTTTTTGTCATCAGTAAAATGGGATTCATGTTAAAAACTATCTCACGGGTTGTTACGAGGAGACAATACAGGTAAAGTGATGTCACCATCACCACCACCACCACCACCACCACCACCACCATAGGTCATTCCAGCAGAGCTAAGTCACCAAAGGACATCTGGACTTGCAGATAAGAAACTGAAAGAGAGAAGGACACACTGCTGGCTACAAAGTGAACCATCTGTAAAGAGAGTCAGTGTTTGCTCAAAGCAGAACGCGGAGGGCATGGGTGAAAATAGCGTCCTGTGTGCTAGCGATTTAACCTCAATGGACAAGAATCCCAGGTGTTCCCTGAAGGCAGGACTGCATTTCTCTCATCTCTCTCTCACCCCCACACAAAGCCTGGCAGGAAATTGGTGCCCGTTTATTGAATGAAGGAGCTAACAATCTCTGACTTTGGAAAGTCCCTTTACCACCCAGGGCAAACTTACATTAAACAGAGAAAATGCTTTATTTAAGATGCGTGCACACATCTCTGTGAGGTGTTGCTTTCTCCAGGTTATAGATAAAATTCGATAGGTACGGAAAAGTTAAGCAATTTGCCCTTCAACAGGTAAGAGATGGAGCCTAAATTGAATTATCATTCTCAGTCCATTTGGCCAAATGCAACCTGAATGTGGAAGTAGAGGTAACTACGTATTAATTTTTCTTTATAGTAATGATGTTTGCAGTGGGACATAACGCAATTTATCAGGTATGCATCGGCATCTTTTTTAGAAGAATTTTTCAAACTACATCTTCTTTGTTCCCACTGCCTATCTGAGCCATTATCAACGCAAAATCCTGCTGCAGAAACTGTTAAATGAGTCTGTAAAGACTCATTACTTACATGTGTCAATTAAAAATTGGTTTTGATTTTTAAATTGAAAAGAAAGAAAGAAAGAGTGGAACAGGTTTAAAGGCTGGCAATTAACCTACGTGTTCTTTAGCCATTTTAAGAGAATAGAAACCTGAATGTTCTGTGCAGGTTCTAGGTTTGTCCGAAGACTAGATGTGCCCACTCTAGCTTTCTCTGGGATCTGGCAATTCTTTATATTCCAGAGCAGAGATATAGATGTAGTTATAGAAATTTTTATTTAAATGATTTTCTCCTGACACAGTTAGGAAAAAGTCACCTTTAGAATTCCTCAGGTTGACGTAGGTTTATTGCTTTTATTTTTCGTCAAGTGCTTATTATATTCTGTATAAATAGACAATTTTCTTCTGTCCACGTCATAAACCCAAAATATCCCCTATGAAATATATCGAACAGAACCTAGACCAGCTCCATGTCATCATTTGGATGATAATCATGCCACCTGCCCTTACCTGCAGCCTGAGGCACTGCAGTCCTTCCTGGGTTTATCAGCATTGTCACTGCTCATCACATAGATGGGAAGACACCACCTTTCCTTTGCAAAGATACAACTAAAGTGTGGAGAATTTAAGTAAGGTGACATTTAATGTCCAGTCATGGACTGAACAAATGACATTTACCTTCTCGGTCTCTGATTTTCCTAGTATATCAAGCAATAACTCATTTAAAGCCTATGAAGATCACTTAATTCTTTCAAGGTCAGTGAGTTATTCAACACTAGGGCTGCAATTAGGAGGCTGCATTTCAGCTACTTACTGCAAGTAAGCACGATTTGTTTCTAAAAAGGGGCTGTAGATTTTTCGTACAAATCCCTTTTAATTCATCCCCCAAAGTAAGTCCTTGAAACCTCTAAGTTTCCTTCTTTGAGCATCGATAACATCTCTTCCAATCACAGGGCTGCTTTCCACTCTGGTTCCCAAGGGCTTGCTTCTCGTGATGACAGCTTATCCGAGTCACCTCCGCCATTCATCTGTAACCCTCTTCTCTCACTTTGTCGTGGAGCAAAGCCCGTCATCTCTTTCAGTCTTTAAACTGTCTTGCATTTCAGTGTTTCTGGCTTTTCGGAAATTATTCCCTCAGCCAAATGCAGCATGATCTAAGATTCCCTTGAACTCTGGGTCAAAGCTGAACTTGGGGGAAGCCTTTGGTTATATGTGAGCAGCCTTCCAAGACTTGCAATTGGGGTCATTTGGGAGGAATTTGCACACAAAGGGGAAGGAAAATGAAGTTCAAAAATCTAATATACTGAAGGGAGTGAAATTGTAGACTGTTTACTTTCAATTCAGTAACCCTCCCTGTCCCAGAGCTGGAGCTACATCTATGAGAAGTTGAATCATGTTCCCCTGATCCCACTATCCCAGTGGGTACCACACCTTCATCACATCCAAATAAGATAATTAGTACATGACTTTAAATAAGTGTGTGCAGGGATAAATGGCAATGGATGAGTATCATGGAGACCACAGAATGAAAGCATTAGTATGCACTTCTGCACACGTGGTCCCACTCTTGTGATACCAACCATGTCTTTCACATCCCTGGATGGGAAGGATGTTGTCCTTTCTTAGCCATGTGACCACTCTGAGTCCTGGAGGTGACCAGATGTCCTAGAGCTAGTTTTGTAGACAGTTCTAGACAACACCTAAGTTCTCTTTTGTTTTATCTTTTATACATAGATGGGTATAAATGTAAAACACTGTGTTCTCTGCATCTACCATTTTATATCAAAAAAAAAAAAAAAAAAGAATTGTGAAAGTTAAGCAATGGGCAACCGAATGAGAACAAGGAAAGGTTATTTACTCAGAGGTGCGATAGCAAGGAAGCCAGCCACGTTCGCTTCTGTTTGGCTTCTCAAGGGAATTGAGAAGAGTGAGAAAGCTTTACCGTGGAGAAACAGGGGAGGCTTGATGTACACCACGATTAGAGGCTGTTACCATGGGGAAGTGGCAAGAGAGCTAATTAGAAACGAGACTTTCTAGGGGATTATGTGAATGGCTAGGGTGCATATTTGACTTTTTCTGTTTGGTCATCAGTCGAAAATGGAGACAAAAATTACAGAAGCTGTCCATTATTAATGAAATTCTGGCCATGTTGAGACAGTTGCTTTAGGGGTTACTGTTTGACTTCCTGGATCGTTTCTGGAGACAGCGTTCCGACTTCCCACAAGTCTGACTTATAGACAGCAGGCTGGCATCCTGCGTCGGTCACCGTAGATAATGGGTTGGTTTCCTGGGCTGGTTGCCACAGCTTGTGGGCTGGCGTTCTATTTTTATAAATGATCTGCCCATTGTCTATTTGTGTATTCAGTTGCTCAGAATGAGGAGCCATTAAATATTTTGAAAAATTTATATTTTGTTTTTGTTTTGTTGTTGCCTTTAAAATTGGTCTCTTGAGAGATGTCATGGCTGCATATGACACCTCTACATTTTGTCCTCCCATTTTAGTGACCAGAATTTGGCACCAGTGCATCCATGGACAAAAGTGCCTCTGTGGGAACCGTGGCATACAGCTACACGTGCCAAGGGACCCAGGAGGGGACTCACCCACCTGTGCTTGGGGTAAGAGGCTGCCAGACCTCGGTGGCAGGTGCAGGATCAGCAGGACCTACAGGCCAGCCTCAGCTCCTCTTAGCCACAGTCAGGGAATATCTGGAGAGTGATGACTTGGGCAGACATGAGCAGTCAAGAGAGCCTTTGGGGAAGAGCTTTGCCAGCGCCAGCCCTGCCCCAGGGTGATGCATCACGGGGCTGCACTAGCCAGTATGGCTTCTCCCATCAGGGAGAGGGAGACCAGTAAGAGAGTGCCAGCCTTCCCCAGCAACGTGAGATCACCATGGCAGGGGGGAGGCAGGAGAGCAGGAAAGAGGCAGATAAGAATGTCAGAAAAACATTAAGAGGACATGGCTCCTGTGTTCAGAACTCCAGCAGGAAGGCTACCCATAAGCTGCTAGGGAACCTTACCTGAAGACACCCCTCCAACCTGACCCTCAGGCTAAACACCTCAACACCTCAAGTGCTAAACCTGCGCCAACTCCCACTCTGTGGCTGGCTCCTTGTGTGTGCTCCCCAGGGCTGGAGCAGGAGCCAGCTCAGGTGGACATGGAGTGCTTGCAGAAAACTGACTGGAATCTACAGGAAAGGCAGAAACCACACACATGAGCCAGAGCTCCACCATCAGGAAAGTGAAATAGAGGTTTCCAGCAGCTGACCTGGGGACCTGTGGATCAAGAGAAGATTTATGAGCTTATGGATTCTTCCAAAAGAGGGAGAGAGAAGCATGGAGCAGGTGTATCTGCACAAGGTCAGAGTAAGCCTCAGAGATGAGCAGGGCCAACGAAAATATCTCCCAACTGAAAGTAGCTAGTGAAGACTGGAAGAGGTGACTGCTACTTCAAATGCAAAAATGGCAACACAGAAGTACAAGAAACAGGGAGAATCAAAGAAACATGCCATCACCAAAATAACAATAATTCTCTAGTTACCAAACTCAAAAATGGACAATTTTGTGATTTAGCTGGTAAAGGCATCAAAATAGCTGTTTTGGGCAAACTGAGTGAGTTACAAGAAAGCAGAAAATACAATTCAACAAAACTAGAAAAGCAGTCCATGAACAAAACGAGATATTTAGCAAAAGGATATAAATCCTTGAAAAGAGCTAGACAAAAAGTATAAAATTGAAGGATTCAATGAATGCAATGAAGCTGCAGAGAGAGCATGGATATCAGACTAGACCAAACAGAAGACAGAGACAATGGTCTAGAGGATACAGAATTTGAAATAACCCAGTCAGAGGAGAACACAGTAAAAAGAACGGAAAGAGAGAAGAAAGCCTTCATAATGTAAGAGAAACATCAAAGGAATAAATATCAGAGTCCCTGGAGTTTCAGAAGGAGAAGACAGAAACAAGGGTGCAGAAAGCTTATGTAAAGAAGTAGCAGATGAAAACTTCCAAACTTGAGCAGACACTTGGGCACGCAAGTTCACAGTGCTGATGGACCACCCCGTTATTTCAGTTCTGAAAGATCTTCTCCAAGACATATTATTGAAAAACTGTAGAAATCAAAGACAAAGAAATAACCCTAAAAGCAGCAAGGCAAAAAGACTGTAACCTACAAAGGAACATTCGTTAGGTTAACAGCAGGATCATCAAGAGAAAGCATCAGGCCAGGAAAGAGAAATAATATATTCAAGGTGCCCAAAGAAAAATATCCCAGCCAAGAATACCCTATCCTGAAAAGCTATCCTTCATAAAGGAAGGAGAAATAAAGGCTTTCCCAGACAAACAAAAGCTCAGGGAGTTTATGACCATTAGACATGCCTTTAAGAAATACAGAAAGGAGTCTTTGAAGCTGAAATTAAAACATGCTAGTTCGTAACATGAGAACATATGAAAATACACAATACACAGTAAATCTACATCAGGTTTAGAAAATCTTAATTCTGTCATATGATGGTGTGTTAACAAATTAACTTCAGTATGAAAGTTGAGAAAAAGATGATTAAAAATAACTATAGCAATTATAATCTGGTAATGAATGCATACTATAAAAGAAGGTAAATTATGACAAAATCATAAAAGGAGAAGAATAAAAGGGTAGAGGTTTTGTACGTGACCAAAGTTAAAGTGTTATTAATTTAAAATGGACTGTTGTATCTGAAGAGGCTTTATGTAAGCCTTTAAGTCAGAGCATCCCACCATGGAAGCCACCATCTCACAAAGGTAGGTAGCAAGGGCATCTTCTTTATCCATTCATCTACTGATGTGCACTTAGGGCACTTCCATATCTTGGCAATTATAGATAATGTTGCAGTTAATAGCAGGGTGTATATACCTTTTTGAATTAATTCTTATTTTGTGGTTGGCTTTATTCCTTTGATAACTATGTAAGTTTAAAAAGCTAAAGCTCTAAATGCTCTTAGAAACAATGAACAGTACCTATATATAAATTAAAAATATGTGTAGTATATTGTGTCTGCACATTCACACACAATACATTGTATATGTGCAGTCAACTGTAACAATTCTACCTAATAAAACTGGAAAATGAAACAAATCAGATAACCGGGGAAAAAAGTTAAAATAAATAAGTCTGTTTAAGGTAACTGTCAAAAAAGATAGAAATACTTTATATGCTCTGGAAAGATTTTAAATGCCCAGAAGTTACCTGTCATTTGCATATTAGATTAAATTTTTCTGTAAAATGATCTGTGCTTCATTCAGATCTGTTAGTAGCCACATTTTTGATATATTTTTTCCTGCTTCTTCAATACGCTGTCTTTTCTCGAGTCAATATTGGCAAAATATATCTTTATTTCTAGTATCCTCATTTTAAAAATTATTAGCATAGAATAAAACAGATATTCAGTTCTTTTTTAAAAAGGTAGGCAGCAATGGAGGAAAATAGAAAATAATGGAACTACAAAACAGCCAGAAAGATATTAAAATAACGTTCATAATTCCTATTCTATTAAGAATTACTCTAAGTGTAAATGCATTGCATTCTCCAATCACAAGACACAGAATGGATGCATGGATAAAAAAAATTAAGACCCAAATATACAACGTATGCAGGTGACTAACCTAGCTTAAATAACACACATACACTCAACATGAAGGGATGGCAGAAGATATTCCATGAAAGTGAAAACCAAAAGAAAGACACAAAATTTACTTTCTATCGGAGTAGAATATGTTAGACAGAATAGATTCTATGCCAAAATCAGTAACAAAGACAAAGTAGGTTAGTATATAATGAGAAAGCATTTTTGACAAGTCAAGAAAAGAAAACAACTGTAAATACGTATTTCCCAACATCAGAGTGCCTAAGTACACTGAGCAAATACTAAGAGATTCGAAGGGAGTAATAGTAGGAGACGTCAATACCTCAGTTTGAGCAAAGGATAAATTATCAAGACAGAAAATCAGCAAAGAAAGATTGCACATGAACTGTATTTTAGACCAAATGGACCCAACAGATGTGTATAAAACAATCCATCCAACAGCAGTATACACATTCTTCCCAAGCCCACATGAAACATTCTCCAGACTAGAACACAGAAGGGCCACAAAAATGTCTTAGCAAATCAAGAAGATTGAAATCAGACAGGAAGTTCCAGTTCAAGATGGTGACGTCATAGGTTCCTGTATCCTCCTTTTCCCCTGGATAAACTAAATCCATAGCTACATATGGAACCGTTCCATTGTAAAGAAACCCAGACTAGCTGAATGACTCTTGTACATCAGATGAATGAGAAAAAATCCATGTTGGAACAAGCAGGAGACCCTGAGACACAATCTCACCATAAACTCCACTCCCTGAACAATGACCCGTAAGTGGGGCAGAACTCACAATCCCTGTCTCTACCTGAGGAGTAAGGGGTTTGGACCCACAGTGGGCAAGCAGACTTATAAGACTTCCACCTGAGAGACAGGAACCCAGAACCTCCAGCTCTGAAAGCCCATGAAGCTATAACAGACAATGAAACAGGTGTTAATGGGCTTGGATGGACTCACTCTGGCCGTCCTCCCATGTGCAGTGCAGATTCAGCATCCTGAATCACCAGTTTTTCCATGAAGTACACCTAAGCTGTTACTTGAACATCTATGGGCTGAGTGCACTTCTTTCCAAAGACCAGGGAGACTGGTGGACGCCCTTCGTCCAGGTCACTGCTGTCTCCATGAAAGGGGTTTGCGCACATGTCTGGTGATGTGGCCCTGGTGACTGCCATCCAGAAGACACATACCTTTATAGCCTGGCTCTGGTAGCCAGCCAAGCTTATGTTCACATGTTCAATCCGGAGATAGCTAACAAGGTAACAGTTCCTAACTGGCAACCACCACCCCCCCACCCCCGTGCTTGGTGCAGGAGCAAATAAAAATGCCCATTTCCCACCCAGTCTTCCCCTGAAAGAGGTATAGTTCCATACTTTAAAAACTGCTGCTTGACTATATACAGTAACCAAGACATGGTAGCAACCTAAAGGTCCATCTACAGAGGATTGGATAAAGAAGTTATGGTATATTTATACAAAGGAATACTACTCAGCCATAAAAAAGAATAAAATAATGCCATTTGCAGCAACATGGATGGACCTAGAGATCGTCATTCTAAGTGAAATAAGCCAGAAAGAGAAAGAAAAATACCATATGATATCACTTAGGTGGGATCTAAAAAAATAAAAAAGAAACCACTAATCTATAAAACAGAAACAGACTCGCAGTAAACAATTGTATGGTTACCAGGGGAAGGGAGTGGGAAGGGATAAATTTGGGAATTTGAGATTTGCAAAGGTTAACCACTATATAAAAATAAATACAAAACGAATTTCTTCTGTATAGCACAGAGAACTACAGTCAATATCTTATAATAACCGTTAATGAAAGAGAATATGAAAACAAATGTATGCATGACTGGGACACTGTGCTGTACACTAGAAATTGACACATTGTAACTGACTGTACTTCAATTAGAACAATTAAAAAAGAATTAAAACCTACTGCTTGAGGATCTGGCTTCCAATCAACCTAGATCTAGGATCTGATTGAAATTCTCCACTTTGGGACACTGACGGGTCTTGGCACACTCTCAACTCCTGAGAACTACTGAGTTAAAAAATAAAAAAGAAGAAGGCTGTTTGGACATTTGCTAAGGTCCGAGAAACAATAAAGAGCTAACGAGAGGTTGAACAATAAAGATCAACTCCTTCAGGAGGCCACTCCTTCAAGACTGGTCGGTGTGGCTGTTTTATCTAACGCATAGAAACCAACACAGAGAGCCACGCAAAATGAAAAAGACAACTAATATATGCATGTATATGCGTGCCTGGGACATTGTGCTGTACACCAGAAATTGACACATTGTAACTGACAGTACTTCAATAAAAAATCCAATTCAATTCAATTTAAAAAAAGAAAAAAAGAAAAAAGAAAACAACAAAAGGAAAAAAAACAACAGAAGAGTATATTCCAAACAAAAGAACAATGTATAGCCCTAGGAAAAGGCCTTAGTGAAACAGAGATTAACTTTACCTGACAAAGAGCTGAGAGTAGTGGTCAGGTACTGGGTCATGAAAAAAGACTCCGAGGTACTGGGTCATGAAAAAAATGAATGAACAAAGTGAGAATTTCAACAGAAATAAAAATGTTAGAAAGTACCAAACAGATCCCACCGTACTGTATTTTTTCATTTTGCCTACACATAATTAGTAATTAATTTTTGAAACTTTTTTACAATAATGGCTTTCAGTTCCTTGCCAGATAATTCCAACATCTGATTCATTTCACTCTTGGCCTCAGTTGGTTTTTTTCTCATTAGAGTTGTGATTTTCTTGGTTCTTGGTCTTGTGAGTAATTTTCAATTGTATCCTGGACATTTTGGCTATTATGACCTGACACGTTTTTGAAGAAAATAATTTCTATCTTTTTAAGGATGTTTTATTTTTCTCTTATTTTTCTCAGAAGAGTGAGGTAATTTCACAACTTGAATTTGATTGTGCTCACCGGCATACAAAGAGGATGGATTTAAGAGCCCCATTTGGTTCAGCAACACTCAGGATGTCTTTAAATTCTACTTAAAATTTCTGTTCTCACAATATAAAAGTTCAAAATAATGTTGCTTTGGTATGTTTCGCTGAATGGAAAATGTTTCCAAAGTGCTTCTGCAGTGTTTGATACTGTTCAAAATTCTCTTTATAAGAATATCCATTGTATTACTGATAATGGTTTATTCCTAAACATTTACTGTCTATCCCTACAATGAATTCACTAAAATGTTTTAAAGCATCGTTCCTCTAACCTGAGTCTAAGGATGTGCTGCTTTGGGGAATGTTTTGGAGTTTCCATTGCAGGCAAAAGAGCTTGCTTAACATTTTATAAAATATTTTGGAAAGTCTGATACCACAGCATAGACTAGATTGCGCCTAAATCTGTCTGTAGACATTACCAGTGAGATAAACTACTGACTGTCCTCTTCTCTAGGGTGGTCTACACCAAAATTAATACACTTAGATTTGAACGAGGCATCTTGCAATTTATCAAGATTATTAATTATTTCCTCTCATAAAATATATCATCATGATAGTCTCTGTTGGGTCATTTCAAGGCTTGAAAATCAGCCTGAACAAATTTACCAGCTCATAATTTCTTTTTCCTTCTTCCCAGAAACAATATAGGCAGTACAAACAGACAAATAGCAGGTTTAAAAAAAAAATTATAGTATAGTGTCATTTGTCATAGGGAGTATCCTTTCTTGTGTAATTTAAGTTTATGGTCTTCAGTTTTATTTTTTATTGAAGTATAGTCAGTTTGTAATGCTGTGTCAATTTCTGGTGCACAGCATAACAGTTTAGTCATACACGCACATACAGATATTCACTTTCTCTTAAGTGGCAAAGGGAAAACAACTTCTTATCAGATTTCATATGAATGGTCTCTTTGCCAGTCCTTCTTTAAGTAGCCCAAGTTTTTTTAAAAATTGTTTTATTTAATAGTTAAAAAGAAAAAATAATAACTCATTTTCTTTACTGTTATAATGTTGACTAATATTATTCAATTTTATGTTCATTTGATATATATATATATATATATGAGTATATGTAGATGTGTATATATACAGCTACAGAGAGAGAGAGAAATCACGTCTTCATCACTAAAACAACTGAGAGGAAAGATGTAGCAGTGCTAAAATTAAGTTAAAATAGATGAAAGAAAAGAAAATGTCTTAATAACCATTGTCTGGAATAGGAAGAGAGATGAACAAAAACTCACTCTGATTCTGTACCCCAGCTTTGAGTCTATTTTTGCAGCAGTGGCAAAAATCACATTATTTCTCCGGATTTTAATGTTATCATCTGTAATACACTGGCTTAAACATCCACAATTCCGTATGTTTGTAATTCATGTTCACCTATTTACTGATGTCACAAATTCGCTCCCAATAAAAACTGCCTTACAAGGCAGAGAATCCTAGACTTCTGAGTCTGTTTCAGTAGTTCAGGGAGTCCTCGGGGGGACCATTTCTTCATGACGTGGCTTGAGAGGCTACTCGCCTGCTGTGTTCTTCCTAGACTGCTCTGGCAAGATGTGCTGAGGCTTCCTGCTGGTGATGACCCTTGTGGTGGCGACCCAAAATTCCAAAGCTGCCCAGATGCTCCCGATGCCCCGCCCCCGGGACGTGATATCTACAGATACAGCTCCTACTTGATGTGCTTTTCAGATCCCCTTACCTTCTCCATGGTTCCAATTACATAAGATGATGAATATATCACTCACTGTCATTTTCACTACATTTTGGCAAATAGTCCATGAAACAGTTCTAACTGATGTTCACTCTTTATTCTTACGGAGAGTTAAGAGAAATCACTATTCTGTCCCTGGAGTCCTGGGTTCAGAAACGTATGTAGGAAATAAACCAGAAGCATCTGAGTCATGGACCTCTATTTGATTCACGGCGACCCACCACTCCTCCCCCACCTGCTCTACCATGCCCATCCCTGAATCATGCTCTTGTAAGAAGCGTGTGTTCCTGCACTCTTCCTTCAGTTAGGAAGAAAGTCTTGCAGATGGCCCCCCACAGATATCAACCTGGCCAGACTATCTTTGCAGTCTCAAGTATAAAGATTTTGCAGGATGGTTCCCAAGTTAGGGCTCCTTACCTAATGTATATACTATTATTTGTCATAGTAGGCTATGAAGTGGAGGGGAAGGTGACTCGGAATAAAATATTAATAACCATTAGTCACTCTAGGACTAGCATTCATTAAGGGTCTTTATTAGGTGTTCATGTGCCAGGCACTGGCTCTCACGTCCTCTCTCTCTAAGAGAGAGAGAAAGGTCTGTATGTCTATATCTTACAAACGCAGATACAAATACCTGCTTTACAAATGCAAGAGTTAAAATTGCATGTATATAATTTGTGAGACAGGTGTTTTTCTATCTCTTCCATGTAGGAAATAAGAACACCAGGGTAGAGACATCATATCTTCTTTTCTTGACCACAAGATGCCTTAGGTACACGTACATTAATGGAATAGTACAAATCAATAAATATCCTGGAAAACGTTTATGCCTTTTGTGTTCTGAACTCTTGCAAAAACAATATTCTTAAACACAAAGAGGACCCTATTGATTAATGAGGCCATGATCCCATCTGACCAAAAATTATTGTTACTGTTATCATTAACTCCAATCACTATCATTAAATTTAGCAATTTTTTTGATCTTCATTCAGTATCATTTATTCTTAATTACCCATAGTAGATGTTTTAACTTTTTAAAAACCGTCTTACAGAAAGTATGGAAAAGAAGAAAAAAATCAGCTCTGAATCACACCACTCTAATGCAGTTGTCATTACTCTGTATGTTCCTTTCAAATAATTTTCCCGTGTCTCAAGTGTAGCATATTTTTTATGGTTTATTTAGTGGTTGAGAAAAATCAAAAGAAGATTACTTCATGGTACTTGAAAATTATATGAAATTCAAAATTCAACATCCACTGATCTACATAGTGTCCTCAGCTGCTTCTATGTGACAATGACAGAATTGACTAGTTGTAACAAAGATGATCTGGCCAACAAAACCAAAAATATTTACTGTCTCCCCTTTACAATAAAAGTCAGTCTATCCCTTGGACCACAATGCTTACATTCAAAGATAGCAGCTATATATCACAGAACTTGGTGAGGAGTGCCATCTACAAACCAGGTCACATATGGGTCAGGAAATGTGGAATTAACTATCTTAATTATTTCATACAAAAATTTTTTAAGAAGTAGGCACTACCACCCAGTAGAGAATACCTCAGTAATCTTTAATAATATGCACAATGTTTCTGCTCACGGAGAATTAATTAATGCATGTGTTTAGAAATTACTAAGCAAACTGCAATTAACTAACAAAGTGATGAAATATTTATAAGAAACAGACAGAAAACAATAAACAAAGAAGTGCATTACAAAGTGAATATATTATGCTAAATAGTATTTAAAATCTTATCAAGATGCATGTTTAATTTTACAATTTGCATGCTGGCTTGTTAATTTTATTTAATCGAACCACTTGCTATTTGGAGAGGAAGAGATTGTTTTCATTTGCTGAGTTAAATCTTTGTGTAGAATTAGCAAATTGGGAAGCAATTTATATTTAGTATTTCACTGGGACTATCATATTGAATATATGTTACAAATGAAAACAAATACTCAAAATTATACATCTTGGGGGAGAAGCAGAGCTTGGTTTGTATTTACTTCACACAACATTTCCCATATGATAAATATCTAACATTTCCATATATACAAAAGGGACACACAAATTAAAAACACTTTTTTTCTCTTAAGAAAACACACAATGATATAAATATTTAGTTATTTCTCTAAAATTACAAGATTGAGTTTGTCTACAATTTCAGTTCTAGAGGTTTGTTTGTTTTGTTCATTTGTTTGTTGGTTTATTGATCTCTGGATTATATATATATATTTTTAGTTGAAGTACAGACAGTTACAATGTGTCAATTTCTGGTGTACAGCACACTGTCCCAGTCATGCATATACATTCATTTTCATATTCTTTTTCATTAAAGGTTATTACAAGATACTGAATATAGTTCCCTGTGCCATCCAGAAGAAATTTGTTTTTTTCAATCTATTTTTATATAGAGTGGCTAACATTTGCAAATCTCAAACTCACAAATTTCTCTTCCCGTCTCCTTTCCCCCAGGTTAACCATAAGATTGTTTACTATGTCTGTGAGTTTGTTTCTGTTTTGTAGATGAGTTCACTAGTGTCCTCTTTTTTAATTTTTTTAGATTCCACATATGAGTGATCTTATATGGTATTTTTCTTTCTTTTTATGGTTTACTTCATGGTTAAGTAAGTTTAATTTCTGCACTCATTTTCATCATTTCTAAAAGTGCAGCAATCACAGGACTTACCTTGAACGGCTGCTGGGAGGGACAAATGAGTGCCTTTATAAAGTCCAAGCTTGGCCCAAAGTAAGTAAGTGCTACTCGGCAGTAAACACTTCTGTAACACTGGCTTGTGCCAGGAGTTGTGCAAAGTGCTTTAGTGATACTCATTCATTTAGAAAGCAAGACAGAACTGACGCATGCCATGAGTTCAATTAATACACACACTGAGAAGGAAACCTGCCCAGCATCACTAGAGAGGAGCCTGGTGCACCTCTAGCCCAGGAAAAAAGTCAAAACCAAAACCAAAATTCAAAGTACGGTTTCTGCTGAATGTATATGATTTTTACAACATCGTGAAGTTGAAAAATCGTAAGTTGAACCATCATATCTGGGACTGTCTGTACTCTTCTTTTTACTAGGACTTCTTCCTGCTTCCTCTCTGTCTCTCGGTTAATTAAACTTTACTGACGTGCTAAGATTTGGGCGAGATACAACTTTCTTTAGGAAGCTTTCCCTTAACCTGCACCTCCCGGAGAGTGTTCCCTGTTTCCTGCTACCTGCTGAATCCCACGTTCCTTCCCGCATCACAGTCTCACCCAAGCATAATGTTCTCTCCATGTGTTTACGAGGTAGTTAAAGGCGTGTAGCGTTTGTTTTATTCTCTCTCTTCTTTAATTTCTACATCCCAGGACAAAATTTTGTAGTCCACTCTTATGAATGACAAAAGAAAGAAGGAAGAAATAATTAGTGTCAAAATGATGGCATAATTTTGCCTGTTCTCTTTGCTCGTTCTGTTAAACCAGGGACCTAAACACAGGCAGTCGGAGGCAGTTTTCTCATCTTGAAGTTTGGCTGATAGTAATTATAGAGAAAAGGCTTATGGAGGAGGAAAAGAAAACTTTAAAAAGCCAACAGAATATTACACGTGTGATGCGCATTAAAAATAGATTAAACACTTACCTAAAACTCTATTCCAAAGTGCTCAAACTTCATCTCTAATCTAGGTATGAAAGTGATTTTATTAAGAGCTTACTGCTTGCCGCTGATCACCAGAAACTAATATTTTCTTCCTTGTACCAGAAATAGTCCACCAGCAATCAGCTTCCAGGGAGAACAGAGACAGTATCAAATGCTTATGCAAAAACATTGTACTAAACTACACTACAAGGGTTGGTAATGGTTTCTTATTTATGTTTTTCCATTAATGCTTTTATGATTTGAGTCATGCTAGATCGATATGAATCCAGACATCGGATATCTGAACCCTATGAATATTGGTCTAAATGTATACATTTCCATCATAAAATGAGGTAGCATATAAATGAAATACGATTCCTTGAAGTGGGGGTGTGAATTTTTTATGACTTCCCCTTGATTCTGAGGTACCAATGTTTCACTATGAACCTCCAAAAGGCATTCGTACTAGTGTTTTTCATTCAACTATTATATACTAAAAGGTTTGCATTCTCAAAGTGCAATCGGGAATGGAAAATAATATTTGCATGTATTTTTATCATGAAGCATTTATTTATTGTGTACGGTGAGCTTTAGAAATTATCCCTGCCAGTGCAAAAACTCCTGGGAGCTGTAATAAGAAAATCATGTAAATTAGTGTTTTCTTGCCCTTTGAGGGGGGATTTGCTCCTAGGTATGCATTTGTTTTATTTAACTCTCAAAGCAACAGGGTTTAATGAAGGTACATTCTTGCTGGTTACTAAAAGTTTTTCTTATTCTATTTCTTCAGCGTTCTTGAGCAAGGCATTCATTCAATCTGTCATACTTTCTCAGCAGAAAAATGAGGATTGATGGATTTCTAAGGTTGATTATAGATGGTTATAGAAAGTTTTCCATAACACTAGCATTGAACACATAGATTTTATTGTGAAAGATCTGGTTGCTGTTTACCCAATAGTTACACACACACACACACACACACACACACACAGTCACACAGTCTTCTTCTTGGCTGCTTAGAGAGTCCATTTCTACCAAATGGATTGAAAATATCATACACTTGCCACAGCGATCTTTTCTCCATCTAGGAAATAGTCATGGATTCCAGTTCTGGTCAGTGGGATTTAAAAAGTCTGCAGTTAGAAGTCTGAGCAGTCTTTCCCTTGCTAATATAATGGAAGGCATGGAAAAAAAAACATCTTTTTTTTTTGCTAGATCTGTTGTTCCCCAATGCATCACTTGGCAATTCTGCAGCCAAGCTGGTACCCTGAGGGAGAAAAAAAATCCACCCAAAAAAGACGCATTTATTTCCTTGTTTTCAGGATGCAATAGGATAATGCCTGTGAGCCTAACACGTTCATTTTTCAAAAATCATCTCGATTCCTTCACTTTCCATGTTTGTGTGTTTTGGTTTTTCTTTACCTTTCTCTCACCGATGCCTGTTGCTATTTCATTGGCTGTTCATATTCAAAACGGATGCTTGTTGCAAACTCAGGGTTCTGGGATTAAGATGTATTGACAAGCAGGTCTCCCTTTTCTGTGATTCGTCTGGTTGCTGTCCTTTTATCTAGGACTGCCTATTGATAGGTCTTTTTCTCCTGAAATGGTAGCTTTTCCAGGGAAGAATTGTCTGGAACGATTATCCCAGGAAGATGAAGGCAGTAGAAGGCACCAGGCTGAGATGATCTGGAAGCCAGACCATGAACACTGTTCATACTAATCTACACACAGACTCCATTTCACTCCCCTGGTCTGTCTCACGTCTCCCTTTTGTCCTTCACTGTGCCTGGTGCCCTTGTAGCCACAGCACACCTAGGTCACCGTTTCTGGAGAATATCTATTTGATGTTCTGCCTTGGACTTCGGTGCTTGACTTTGGGTGGTCTTCCAATGGGGACAACAGAAGGCGATCCAATGTTCTCACAGATAAATGTTCAATCCACTTTCACCCAAGACTGCATTCTGGGGCTTCTGCTTCAATTAACTTCTTTTTTCTCAGTAAAAAAGTATTTTTTGATTCTTTGGGGTTTTACAACGCAAATCAGTTCACTTCTCATCACGTGCCTTCACTGATCATTATTATCCATTCCTCGGAAGCCCTTCAAAACCCACCCTCAGATATATCCTATGCCTCCCCACAGGAAACTTGAAGTTTATGTCTGCTGTCCTTCACATTCTTATCATATGTGTATGGATTCTTGCATTTAAATTTATGTGAATGAATGCATGGAGATAAAAGTGATTGCAGTTGTTCATCTATAGCTTACATATTTTCTGCTAAAGATGTTTGTGAGCCTGTTTATTATTGATTGAGTTCCTCTCAGCTCTATAATTACCCTTTTTGCCTGCTCTGCACAAAGGAATCTGGACTCTTTATTCTATATATATATACATATTTTTTTTTTCTGTAATTGAAGTATACTCAGGTTACAATGTTGTGTCAATTTCTGGTGCACAGCACAATGTCCCAGTCATGCATATACATACGTATATTTGTTTTCATATTCTTTTTCATTATAGGCTACTACAGGATATTAAATATGGTTCCCTATGCTGTACAGTAGAAATTTTTGTTTATTTATTTTATAATACAGTAGTTAGTATTTGCAAATCTCAAACTCCCAATTTATCCCTTCCCACTCGCTTCCCCCACTGCTAACCATAAGTTGGTTTTCTAAATCTGTGAGTCTGTTTCTGTTTGTAAATAAGTTCATTTGTCTTTTTGTGTGTGTGTGTGATCTTTAATTCTTTTTGTTCTTTCTCAGCTGGCACGGTGTGAAACTTTGTCAATATATGGTCCTAGAAAGACATCGGAGGGAGAAAGGATTTTGCTTCCTGGTCCCAAGGCACCTCTGTGGACAGGATCCAGCAGTGTGCGGATTTCCCAGAGCCTGGCTTCTGCGGCAGCCAGAGCTTCTCTAGGGCCCACCTCCTGGAGCTCATGGGAGTCAACGGTAACAAGCCAACAGCATCCCCGACACCTCTCCCAAAGTTGTTTTCTGCCAGATTACATCTGATGAGTAACTTCCTTGAGAACACTTTTACATGGCAATTCGGAGGGCAAATTTGCAGCAAGTCCCCAAAGGCAGATCTCTGGAAAGTTCTGCAGCATGGGAGCAGAGTGACTTCTCTGCCAGTCCGAGGTCACAGCTCTGCTGTCCCCCAGGAGGACTGGATCTCAGTCCTGGAAGACGTTCCCAGCGCGGCTCCTCTATTCAGCTTTAGGGAGAGTGGCTGTTCTTTATTGGAGTTCTTTCTACTTCCTATTAGACAAGCCCTGTTACTCCAGTCCTTTGTTATAATGAGTCATTCTTTATACTAAATGTTCTCTGTTCAAATGACTTTCCGATTCTTTGTCCTGATTCGATCCAGACTGATATTCTTCCTCTATGTATAGATACAGTTCATTCCTTTTCATTGCCTCTGGTATTCTTTTTAAACTTTGCATCTAATTTGTGTTTCCTTGATCACTAATAAATTTGCACAACTGCTAATGTGTTTATTGGCAGCTCAGGTTTCTATGCACAAGCCACTTATGGGTAATATCCTTTGAGCCTCACAGTAACCTTCAGAGGTAGATATAAGGGTCCTCATACTGAAACTCTGATAAATGTAGTGATTCCTTGAATTAAGTAAGTTGCCTAAGGACAAAAATGTGGTAGATCTAGAATTGAAAATGTTGTCTTCAATTCCAAAATCACTGCTATTTTCTACCACTTTATGTTAAGTAATCATGGACATGATGCAGAAAGTATATATTTACTATAATTTGAGAAGGCAGGGCTTCATTTATTTATAAAAGAACTAGGGTTCACTAACAATATAGTAAGCTTTTCTTCTGGCCAGTGGGAGCAGGGACAAAAGGAAAATAATCTTTTAAATTTTAAATAATCTAGAAAGGACAAAGGGAAAATATAAATCATTTAAAAACTAGCTTTCCTTTGAGTTTTTGAATTAAACTCATTCTGAAAGTCATCACCAACCCTTAAATATAGTGAGTTTCACATAATACTGGGTCATTACATTTTTATTCATCTTCAAAGATAATGAAGAATAATATATTTAAAAATCAGTTTGATGAAGAAAGAAAATGTTTAAAATTCAAATTCAGATAAGACTTCATTAAATAGGCAGAGCAGAAGTCCCAAAGCTGAACTTGTTCATTTCTTGCTTCGCAAATGAAGACTTTAAAAAAAAAAAAAAATTAAGTGACAGAGAGATCAATGTAGGGAGAAAATTCAAAAACCAGCACCTCAAAGGAGTTAAATACAATATAATTACATGTCACATCCATGAGCTGGCCTCTCAGGACTGTCAATTTGCAATCTGCCAAGGTTATGCAAAGGGGCAAGAGGAGTACACTCTCCTGGTCCATCTTCTGCCACTTGGCTTTATACTTAAAGAGATTTGTACAAGAGCCAGTCCCAAGACCAGTTTAAACATTTGTGAAGATTTCTTTTCAGCCTAGGGGAATCAATTGCTTAAAAGAAAAAGAAAAAAATTTTTCAGATGTTAAAGCAAAGATCTATGTTTTTTCTTTTTCTTTCTTTTTATTTTTTTAAATTGGGGTATAGTCAGTTTACAATGTTATGTCAATTCCTGGCGTACAGCACAATTCTTCAGTCATACATCAATATACATATATTCATTTTCTTATTCTTTTTCATCATGAGCTACTACAAGATACTGAATATATTTCCCTGTGCTGTACAGTATAACAAAGATCTATTTAAACAGGAGTTGCTTCTTGGCAGCTTTCAAGTTACCCAGCATAGGTTGTTGCTTATTACATGCATGAGCATTTATGAAACAAACTATGTTTCATAGTGGATCTCAATACATGATGAGATGTGGCTTCTGATAAGGTCTAAAAGGTACCATAGGGACACAATTAGAATAGGATGATCAATCCTTTGATGCACAGAGCATACCTGACATAACGCCAACAAGTTTATAACCCTCTACGGAAGCTCAGTCTTTTGTTTTCCAAACAGTTATGTTTTATACAAGTACTTATTGCCCAGGATGCTAAAAAAAACTTTCCTGACTGTTATGCTGAAATATTTTTATTTACAAAAATAGAATCATGAAAAAATAGAACCATCATGTCACCATTCCATAGAAGTAAAGGTCTGTAATATACAATCTTGTTTGCCTGAACCTCATTTGACTCGTTGATTTTTGAACGTCTATTTCTCAAATAATCTTTCAAATGAGGTGACAATTTCTTTTGTTTTTGCTTTGTCTGTAAATCTTAAGGGATTTGTGATTCTCCGCCTAGAATTTTCAAAAGGCTCTCCTACATTTTTAAGATAAGTGGGTGCTATTATGTTGGTAAAGAAAAGAAAAAATAGTTGGAACCCCCGTGAGTAAATTGGCAATTGTTCACCTGGGCCACATGGACGGGCACCCTGTGCTGCTGTTTGGAAATAGCTGATGCCTCTAGTTTACTCCCTGGTTTGCGCCTTTACATTTGCTATCCCTACCTCATTGACAGGATGCTACACTGTTCTAATGTCCACATTAGCTTTGGTCCTTAACTTACTTATTATTAGTTGCCCAACTAAAGTTTCCAGATTCCAGCACTGCCAAATTCCCACCCTGCAGAGCCAGACTTGAGTGACAGAGGACCATCGACCATCAGCAGAAACCTAAGCCTCTTCCACTTACTTATCATTGATGCAGAAAGATGTTTCTGCCGCATCTAAGTGCTGAGTTTACTCTGCACAATTTTACTCCCATCCCACCCGTGATATCAACGCTGCAAGTCTTCCTTCCTCACCAGGGCCCCTTCGCCCGCATACTGCTTAGACAGTAAGAGTATCTATAGTCTTCTTGCCACCTGGACCTACACATATAAACTCACAAATACGAACATTTCCTTCCTTAGGTGTGACTCAGATTAGCAGTACGTGACAAGCTGTTACTTTGGACGTAATGAGATAAAGTCTACTTTGAGGAAAAACTTCTAGTAGGAAAAGTGATTTAGTATCTCCCCATGGGGGCACTTTTCCTTAAGGAACATATATAAATATTTAGTTTTAATAGAGAGGAGTTTTTTTCCAATAGCTAAGAATCTCAATTTACCTTTATCTACGATTCAGTTGAGAAATTACAGTGTGCGAGACTGTACGCTAATGATTTCAGTGTTAGAAGCCGATTTTTACCACGGCGTCCATGGAGTCTAGGAGAGAGTTTGGTGCCTTCTAAGTGCTCTTATATATTTAATGTTATATAAACCATTTCTTGCTGAAGGCATATACAGGTAAAAGGGATCTTTAAAAGATGGCTTTCTTCCTTAACAAGATGAAAATAGAAAATTAATATAACTAGTAATAGAAATGCAAACTATGGAATTAATGAAAAAGATCTTTAAAGGAAACAAACTTTCAGGGAAAGCACAGATTGATATAAATCAGGCAACTAAGAAAGTCTTCGTGGGCTTTTGAGGAGAAAATGGATCAGTGACTAATTTTTGGTAATTGCTTTCAATATTATATCCTGGCACACATTCATTTTGCCTGTCAAATGACTCATTTCCATTTTATCAAACTAAGACTCAAAAGAAGGGAACTAAGAATAACCCTCTAAAGAAATAGGCTACTTGTGAACACGACTCATAATTTTAATACGAATAATAACTAGCATTTCAAGTTGAAATCTACAGCAGCTAGTGAATAATTTACTTGCACTAATTTGACCCTAATAAATCCCTCAAAGTGAATAGTCGCAACATGGCATCAAGTACAGGTGTATATTTAATCTCATTGAATTTACAATGGAAGTATTTATTAAAAAATGAATATCCATTATCCCATCAGGGTAGATTAAGCCAGTGAGTCCCATTCACAAGCTCAATGCAAAACACAGAAAGGTAGACTATTCTAGTGAAGAAAGGAAAGATGTGTGACCAATGGTCATGACTTTTATGTCTTCCATTTACTCATTCAATTTTATAAGCATCTATGTATTCACCGAACAGTGCATTCATTTTATAAACTTATGCCAAGGAAGCACTGTCTGCAGGCACTGTTCTAAGAGGCAGGTGGGTTAAGTGCAGAAAGACGCAGTCCTTGCCTTTCCTCGCTCTCCTGTTGCATTCACCATTTCCACATCATTTGAATGACACTAGTGGCATTCTCCAAAGATGCTGTTTACCTAGCATTACCTACAAGATAATCCTACCTTCCCTAGTCAAGAGAAGCGAACTCAGATATCTTTGGATAATAAAATTCAGAGGAGTGATTTTTACTCTGTGCTTTATAAAGTTGATGTGATGTGCAAAGTTCCCCAGCAGGTGACCCTGATGCTCTGGAGTGTGCGAGAAGGACAGCATGAAGATGGGGCACGCCCCCTGAAGTCGCTGGGAAAGATGACGGTCAGTCTCGAATGGGTGTTTAATTAGATGCCTGCTCCTCAGGCCACAGCCATGATGATTAGCTGTTACCTCCTTCACAGAAAGACTGGCATCCTGTGTCTGTTGCTTCCTGCTCGCCTTGGGAGTGGCAGCTACTTAAGAACTGTTTCTCTACTCGTTACAGTTTCGTGGGATCCACTGGCTGCCAGAGCAAGGCAGTATAAAGGTGTAGCAGCCACAAAAGTTGGGGTGCCAGATAGGAGCTGTGATGGTCAGTTTTATATGTCAACTTGACAAAGCTACCAGGTGCCCAGAGACTTGTCAAATATTATTCTGGGTGTGTCTCTGAGGGTGCTTATGGGTGAGATGAACATTTGAATCAGTAGACTTAGTAAAAAAGATTGCCCTCCCTAAGGCAAGTGGGCCTCATTCAATCTATTCAAGCCATGAACAGAGCAAAAAAGCTAAGGAAGACAGAACATCTCCAGTCTGACTCAGGCTGAAAACATTGACTTTTCTTGGGTCTCAAAACTGCTGGCTTTTAGACTAGAACTTAGACCATTGGTAACCTCATTCTCAGTCCTTTGAACTTAGAGTGAAACTATACCTTTTGCTCTCCTAGGTTTCCAGCCCAAGACTGAAGATTTTGGGACTTTTTAGCCTACAAACACACACACACACACACACACACACACACACACACACACACACACACACACACACACACACACATCCCATTTGTTCTGTTTCTCTGAAGAACCCTGACTAACACAGATGATAAAGCTCTATGTTAAGAATGACTGAATCATGTCATATACATTTTAGGTACTAGTTAACATTAGCATATATTGAATTAAAACTTGAATCAATGAAGTGGTAAATTTTTCCCTTAGGCAGGGAAAATTTCTAATGTTATCCCATAAAGATTTGTGTTCTAGAGTCTACTGTTCCTCTTTTGTTTGTCCAGCACTATGTCTTTTATTAAAGAAGACAAAAAGTAGACTTTTTGATCCCAGAATCTACTGAGAGGCAACTATGCTAGAGAGAGTTGGTCCAGAGGATCCTTGGGTTTGGGGGAGAAATGTATACTCTTTATGTGTGAACTTGAGATTATTGTCTTTCTGTTTTCATGTAGTTTAGCTTCGGCTGATCATTCTATGTTTTGTATTCTCTGTATATCTAGAGGTAGACAGAATACTTTACTACCCTTAGGGAGCTGTGTTATTTTGTAAATGACATCTAAGATGGAGATATATCCCTACTGAGTAGACACAAGAATGACTTGACTCTTCCATTGTAAGAATACTATATTTTTGTTTTAGAAATAGTTCTTTGAAGGTGGTGCAATTTAATTTCTTCACACCAGTATAATTTGGAATTCATTTATTGGAGACCAATGAAAAGTTAGATTACATGGCTAAGGTAGGGTGAGTTAATGAAGGGTTTCAAATTACAGTAGCTGTCAACACACAGTGTACAGCACTGAATGATATTTTGTGCTTTTATTGGTACATTTACATTGTACAGGAAAAAATCAGATTTGATAAAAATAGGTGGTTCAACACCAAGATTCCTGTGATACTGGGATTGAAATTCAACCAGAGATACTGCAGCTGAAATATAATTGATAAAGCTACAAGGAGATTATTAATAAAAATACATTTGGGTCCCATTTCTTTATTCTTGCTTTTATTTCTATTGCTTGGGTAGACTGCCCTAGGAGAACATTTTTGAGATGCATGTCAGATAATGTTTTGCTTATATTTTCTTCTCGGAGGTTTATTGTATCTTGTCTTATGTTTAAGTTTTTGATCCATTTTGAGTTTATTTTTGTGTATGGTGTAAGGGAGTGTTCTAGCTTCATTGATTTACATGCTGCTGTCCAGTTTTTCCAACACCGTTTGCTGAGGAGACTGTCTTTATTCCATTGTATATTCTTGCCTCCTTTGTCGAAGATTAGTTGACCAAAAGTTTGTGGGTTCTTTTCTGGGCTCTCTATTCTGTTCCATTGGTCCATATGTCTGTTTTTGTACCAATACCATGCTGTTTTGATGACTGTAGCTCTGTAGTATTGTCTGAAGTCTGGGAGAGTTATTCCTCCAGCCTCTTTCTTTTTCTTCAGTAATGCTTTGGCAATTCTAGGTCTTTTGGTTCCATATAAATTTTATGATGATTTGTTCTAGTTCTGTGAAATATGTCCTGGGTAATATGATAGGGATTGCCAAGGGGGAGTGGGGTGGGAAGGGACAGACTGGGATTTCAAAATGTAGGCTAGATGAACAAGATTATACTGTATAGCACAAGGAAACATATACAAGATCTTGTGGTAGCTCATAGCAAAAAAAAACAAATGTGACAATGAATATATGTATGTTCATGTATAACCGAAACATTGTGCTCTACACTGGAACTTGACACAACATTGTAAAATGACTATAACTCAATAAAAAGTGTTAAAAAAATTGAAAAAAAAGAAAAAAATACATTTGAAAAATGGGAAAAAACTTTCAAGATAAAGTAAATTATTTTTATTATTTAGAGGACTAAACACCTCCCGTTCTACTGTTTCAGTATTCACAGATGGCACACATCTGGAGATAACATTCATATTTAAGGAAACACACACACAAAAATGCTTCCTAAAATATGTACTATGAGATTTTTGGAGGCATATGAGAAAAAAATGAAATAATATCCACAGCAACTACAAAATATTGCGTGGTCAAATATATTTTTGAAACTACGGTTAACAATAAAAACAATTTTCTTAGATTTCTCAGGGCATGTATTACATATTTGCATGTTCATTGTGTATCTCCAAGTTAGGACTGTTTTATGCAGAATTTCTCGAACATCTTTGAACATTAAAATCCTTTCCTCTTGGAACATCTTTTCCTGCTTGTGTTCTAAATAAATTCAGTTTGGAAAATAATAGCTAAGAACCTCATCATTCCAACATACACTGCTTTTCTTATGTTTGTGTATTTGCAATTTGGAACTGAACCAGCAACAGAAGATTTTCTGAATTGCACACGAAACAAAACTTTGAGCAACTTAGGACCAATTACGCAGAATTCACAGCAATTCTATATTGTCATGTGATCATATATGCATACTGATCAGTGTGGAATGTAAAAGGGGGCACCAGAGTTAAATTTGACCTATAGCTCTTAATAAAGTAGCTTACATAATCCTGGTTAAGAAATTTATAATAATCATCTTTAATTAGCTCACACTGATTGTGCTCATGTCATGTGCCCGATATACTAACATAATGAAAGATCATATCAATGTATTATTTGTATATAAGTAAAGTATATTGACTAATTTAGAGCATCTGTTTATAGTTTCTCAATTTACCCTGTGTCACTGATATAAAGTCATAAACAAATGTTTCCCCCCTATTGTTAGGAAGAAACACCTGAATAAGTTCTGATTGGTAGACAGATATCATGGTTCTATTCAACCTTAGGAACTTCTCTAAATGAAATACGTACATCTTTTCAATTTCAGTGCACCATCCTACTGTCATGGCTAATAATGAGACTCTGGAGTCACACGGATCTTCATTTTCATCTTGGCTCTGCCACCTTTCAACTGTGTGATCATGGGAAAGTTACTATCCTTCTCTGAGCCTTTATTTAATAATCTGGTAAATGGAGTAATAATGCCTGTCATTCATGGCAGGTGTAAGGAAACCTCATATGTGAAAGATCTACATCACTATTAGCATAGAGTGAGTGATCAGCGTAAATGATGATTATGAAGAAGATGATGGTAAATGATTGAAGATTCACCTGTCTTTATGTAGAATAGATTTGGGGAAGGGATATTGGGTGTAGAGAGAATGTCATGCAATGCTATTTCAATGATAATGAGAGGAAGACAAGACACATTTGAGATGCAGCATGACACAAATTATGAACCTCTTTTAGTGATAAAAATGTTTATAGGCAATTGAGTTATGCAATTGGTTCACCCCAAGCTTTTCACATGAGGATGTGTGTGTTGCCAGTACTCTTGGCAGTAATGGGAGGCGAGATAGAGTTGGAGAGTCTGACTGTTAGAGCAGGTGGGTAGCTAGATATGAGCAGAGAAAGGGGAACACGGGCCAAATGGCAGAAAACCATACGTCTTGTGAACAATGGGAGTCCTGGGACAGACCGAGAAAAATAGGGACCTCCGGACTGATAAAAAAGCCATACCTTCTGGGCTGGTAAGTGTCCTGGAGGCAGAAGGGTGGGACAAGACAGGAATCCCCACCATCTGACTGTAACCTTTCGATCATTATGACCTCCAGCCAAATGTAACCTTTTGCTTATGAACCCTCATCTGAATGTAATCTTTCATGCACTATGACTTCATCCAACTTCCCGATTGAGACTACATAAGGACAAAAATCCCTTCTGCCTACCAGGGAATGTGGAGCTGGGATGAAGATCAGGAAAGACGATCCCAAAACCCTTCCTGCCAATGAATATTCTGCCCACTCATTTTTACACCCATATAATAAGCTTGCCAAGGAAACTCGGGGCTGCTACCCACCTGGGTCTGCCCGCTCTTTCCTTGAAAGCGTACTACCTATCACTTAATAAATCCTTGCTTTGCTTTCTTGACCTCTGTGTCTTATTTCTGAATTCTTTCTGCCTCAAGACAAGAAGCTCTCACCCACAGCATGACCATGTGGTGTTGAGAAGGGTGAGAATTAACAATATCTGAGTGTGTGCTAAGGAGATTGGATACTGAGCTGTTTACTTCTGGCAGTGCCCAGCCACACCCTAAAACCTGGCCAGCGGTACTTACCCCAAAAATGCAATGATCTAATTCTTTACAGCCAGTTTCTCTCTTCCTTTGCAATTTTCATATTATGACTTGGTTGTATACAGAGCAAGACATGTTATGTTTACACCCTAAAGTCACTCAGATAAGGCTGCATTAGAAAAGTAAAGTTTGTTCACTCATTCTGTGGGGAAAAAGTTATTCAGTTTGAGTAGAGTCTCCAACCATTAGCCTTGCTGAACAAAGTGCGTATGTCTGTAATCCAAATGAGTACAACTGCAAGAGAATTTTATGAGCTGTTAAATTCCACTCATAAAAGAAAACCCTTCACGATAACAGCAGTGGTGATTTGTCCAAAAAGTTCAGCACTTAAAATGCTCTGTGTAACCTCTTGAGTCCATAAAAACAAGTCATAAACATTGGCTTCTGATTCTGAAAATTTTCAGCTGGGGAGGAAAAATTGTATTCAAAGGGAAATTACAAGTGTAAAAAGAAGTCAGAAGAAGAGAAAACTTGAATTTGATTTTAACACGGATTCTTGTTTGATTGCTTTAAATTTTTCCCCCGTTTTACTTTTTTTTTTAAATATGTTTGGGGGTATGGAAAATACATTGCAGAGAACTCAAAATATTATTTTTTTTTAAATTTTTTAGAAGACTCCAAATACAAATTGAAGAAGACCAGCGAAAATAATTTATGTGTTCATATATTCATTTTCATAGTTGGATGTTTAAAATTAAACTGATCATGGCATTTAAAAAAAAGTTAATGTAATTAAAGTAATAATATTTTGCAAAAGTATAAAATATCATGCATTTTATACTCACTGCACACAGGAAGAACTTGACAGAAATTCACTGATCAGAATCATGTCTCATCTGACTAAATGCTTAGGGCATAGTTAGTACAATTATTAACAAGACTCTCATTTTCAAGCCAAGAAACCAAGGAATAGATGATTAATTGCCTTGCTCAAGGTCACAGATGATGAAATACAAATGGAAATATTTTGTAAAAGAAAAACCTATGGTGATTTCTAACCTCCTTCCTAACGAGTTGCTTCGTAAACCTGTATCATTCCATCAGTCTGAAGAAAGCAATGCCTTTGCTTGGAGCATTTGTTCATTTGTTATTATTGTTTTTGTTGTTTTCATCAACTGTAACGGCTGCTTTCAGCTTCGTATCCTCTCCTACTCCTTACATCTCACATCAGTGATGCCCAGGACACAGGTATTGTGCAGTCCGACGTGCCTGTGATGGTCATGGTAGTTTATTCCCCACATCGTAAATTAACTTTGAATGGTTAATCTAACACAACCTGGGTAATCCCATTCCCCTTGTGAGTGCTTGGTTTCACATGGCCAAGTGGTCCAGGATGACATAAAAGCAGAGACATCAGAAGAAGATGGGCCCTCTTTCCCCTCCAGACATCTCTGTGTCTGCATTTTACACCTATATATTTGAAAGGCATTGTACAACCAAGAGTAAGGCTGGCCTAAGGGCAATAATTGTCACAGTCGATCCTTCTTGTGAACTTCTTATCATGTCATATTGCTTTCCTATTGTACAATCCAGTTAAAAGGCAATTTATTCATAGATTGCGATGTTCAGTAATGCAAAGTGAGGTCCATTTGACTTTTGCTATCATGAGATCTGTCTATATAATCACAAACACTAAGGGAAAACTGGAACATTCAGTGAGTCACCTGGCATTTGCATATGTATGAGCCTTTGTTTTCATCCAGAATCATAATTCCATCTAGATACAACTAATGCAGAATGCATTCCAGATGCCTAGCAGGTGGGTCCCATTTCTTCTTGAATGACACTACATACTCATTGAATTAAATTGAGATGAATCTTACCCCATATTCTGATATTTCAACTTCCTTCTTTCTTGTATGTTTGGAAAACAATCCATAGGTGGGAATTAAAAAGAATTGGAAAACTATTATCTGGTGGCATCAAAAAAAAAAATCCATTAAGAATTCTGTAAAACTTTATAAATACTAGTTTTACTATTGTTCAGATGTTATACCATTAGAGACATTCTTCCTTGTTTAGAAGTTTGACATAATTTCTGTTCTGGCAGATGTTTCATTTGGTTCTTGTTCCAATCATGTCAGAGCTTGATTTAACTAAAATCTGTTGCAATGTGTGACTGGCAGTCAAACAGCAATTCCCCAGCAATGGAGCTATATATCTGAGCTGTTACAACCATCTACTGCCTTTGCTGTCTTAGAATCTGTTTTTGTGATTGTTCCCAAGAGACTTTGTGCTACGAGCTGAAACATAGGCAAGAAAAGCATCAGACAAGCCTAAAGAGGAATATTCTAGAAGTTTATTTAAGTGTGCCATACATGGAAGATAACAACAATCTAGGCAGAAGGATATTTTAAACAGGGAGAAACAAACGAAGGCCCTAAAACCAAGAATAAAGGTGACTCCAAGGGCGAGAACTTGAGTTTTACAGTCAAAAGGGCATGAGTTTTGGATCTAAACAGATTTTGATGGAAAGCCTAGCTGTCTTATTTTCTAGCCTCTGACGTTTGACAATTTTATTTCACTATTCAATGCCTCAGTTCTCTCGTCTTTAAAATTGAGAAAATGACATCTATTTCAAAGAAAATATCTGATAAAAAGGAGAATTCCTGACCAGCCTGTGTTTTCTCTTAAATGCAAGTCTTTACTATTGTTAGTGTTGCTTGGGAAGTCTGCAAAAAAAAGCAGAAGCAAAAGTACATGGCAGAAATCTCAGAAAGGATAAACAATCGCAATCAAGCGAAGAGTGTTTTAAACTTTGAGCCTAAGGAAGTCATTTGTTCTGAGCTTATGAATGTCCCTTGTTATATGCGGGGGTGGAAAGTAAACATAAGGTATACTACTAAATTTTATTCTCCCAAGGGAGAAGGGTTGTACATTTTTTTTTAACTTAGTGAATAATGTCATTAGGAATAGAAATGAGGTCAAAATGAGTTAGCTTCTTGGTCTTGCTAATTTTCTTTATAAATCGTACCCATCAAATGTATCACTTTCTAGTCTAAAGATGCAGATATAAGGAGATACAAAGCACAAAACCTATACAGAGTGTATTAGTATATTGTATATTAAAAACAATAGCTAGAACATGTGTCTAATCCAGTGAGACAATATTAAACAAGGAAATGGTCAAAGAGAAATTTTTGCCAGACATCACATCTGGAAATAGGTAAATTTGGAGTTAGATGTTAGATGTAGAAAGAAGAAAAAGGTAATATAACAGGTTTTGAGGAACTGCTCTAAACCAGTTACAATACCAGGCACTTTCAAATATGCCCCTCATTTAATCTACTTAATCTTTCAATAATCCTGGGGGGTTATAGGTCCTTTCTCTCTTTTACACAAGAGCACTGCTATGATCACACATCATTGGTAAATGGCAGAGTTGGGGTTAGCACTCTGGTTGATCAAAATTCACAAACTGTGCTCTCCCCAAGTAACTAATAGTGGTATCCCTGGGAGAGACACTTGGGGGTTAGGTACAGAAAATTTCTGGAACAAAGGGTAAGATAAACATGTTTTATGAGAAATTTAATTAAGATACTACCTAAGAGTTGATCTGAATTGATCTGGCTAGAATGATATTCTGAGTTCAGTAATGAAAAATTAGTTTGGAGTGGTGAAAAGATAAAGATACTGTGTAAAAAGCCACACTAAACAGATAATTATCTGTCTAAAGTGTATTTCTGTGAGCATGTTTTTATACTAACAGTTCCTAATTTTACTGGGAAAGCATCAAATTCAAAGGAAATCAAAGCATACAATTTTGATAACTGTAACTCTATCTTTTTGTTGAGCCTTTTTCTAATAATCTACAGTACAAGAGAAAATTCAATATGATGCTATTCCATTGTCTATCATTATCTGTGTATTTCAGAAAAGATCATATTTTCATTGACTAGTTCAAGGTTTCTCATCCATTACTGTAACATGTGGTTTCTATTTCCTTATGAAATTGGCAAGTTATTTATATGTAAAATTCTTTTTGTCAGTGAGTTAAAAGTTGCTTGCAATCTTTTCTATAGTAAAATGTAATCATTTTCAGGTAATAGGACCTGGGGAGGAAAGATCGTAAGTTTAGTAATTTACATAACTTCTGCCTTATACTTTATCTCTGATCTACTCTGACAAGCCCTGAGAAAAGACAGCATGGATAAGAAGCAGGAACTCTATGCAAAGTACCTTAAAAAGACTATTTTTCCAGCTTTCTTAATTTGAAAATAAAATTGAAATCTTAGAAAATCGTCAAGTAATACTATTTATTTTTCATCTTTATATCTATTGGAATTTGAGAATAATAAAATATATGAATGAAACTCTCATCACACATCACAAAAATCACACCAGCTTAACAAGATTGCTGCCTTCCTTTTAAAAACTTTTGAGTCTTTTCATAGCAGATGTAGTGTGTCCTGTAGGTTAAATTCAACCAGCAAATGTACTCTGTTTGGTCAGCACAATTTTATTTTAAGTGAATTTAATTTGTATAAACTTAAGGTTTACATAAAACTCTGGATAGATAATCCAAATCTCTTTTCTAAGATCTTGGGAGAAAACAGTTCAAATCAAACTTCTTTTAATTTAACGAGATTTTTTTTTAAGTTGATTATTTAAAATGAAACTAATCTACCTGATGCTGTTGCAAGAAAATGGGATGTGAGAGGTTGGTCATATCCCAGGTCCTACTGGAGTCCTAGGGACCTGCCCCGCCAAGAGAGGGTCCTTGGTTTTATGCAGGAAAGAATTCGAGAGTGAACTATAGCTGAGCAAAAGTTGGTTTATTCAGAGAGATATGTACTCTACAGACAGAGTGCAGGCCATCTCAGAAGGAACAGTGGCCCCAGGACATGGGGTCATGTTGGAAAGTGAGAGTAGCCCCTGGGTGTGTGTGTGGGGGGGGGTTAGTTTTTATTGGCTGGGTAATTTCATATACTAATGAATGGAAGGATTATTCCAATCTCTTTGGAGAAGGTGTGGGGATTTTCAGGAATTGGCCCACTGCCCACTTTTTGGCTTTTTATGGTCAGCCTCAGATCCATCATGGCACCTGTGGGTAAGTCATTTAGCAGCTAATGTATTACAATGAGCATATAATGAGGTTCAAGGTCCACTAGGAGTTGAATCTCCTGCCATCTTGGGCCTAGTTGGTTCTAACCCTGAGTTTATATCCTATCCTCAATGGCTGTGTCATTCTTTTAATGGTTGTGCCCTGCTCCTGTCCTTCATGTCTCATTGTTGACTTAGTGCCAAAGGAGAGAAACACAAAAAGATAAAATGTTTGTATGTGACTTGTTCAGTTGTTAAGTCCTGAGGATAACACATGCCGTCCATGTTTGTAGCTTGGTAAAACAAAAGACAAATTTTCCGGACTGGTAAACCAGAGTCCCTGCTCAGCAGATGTGTCTTCTCTTAGGGGGAATGGAAGAGAAAACTGCTGCCACCTTTAATCTGCAGCTCTTCAGTCCACATTGACCTTGAACTTCCTAGAATATGAACACCTTTGGGGAAGCTGAGAACTACTTTAGCAGCCTTGCACATGTGATATGATCTTTAGTTTTTGTGGTAAGCAATTCTTACCCAAATGGTCCCAAAGAGGTCCACATCTTAATCCTGGAAATCTGTAAATATGTTAGTCTGCATGGCAAGGGGATTCAAAGCTGAAGGTATAAGGTTGCTAATATTTACTTACTCAACTGCCATTAAATTAGAGATAATCCTGAATTATTTATATGGGTCCAAAGTAATCACAATGGTCTTAAAAGATTGACGTGGGAGGCAGAAGAGAGAATCAGACAGCATGAGGAAGTCTCAGCATGAGTTGTTAATGAAGACAGAGAAGGGGCCATGAGCATAAGAATGTGGGTGGCCTCTAGAAACTGAAAAAACGAACAAAAGGGAAGAAGCAGATCGATCATTCCCTAGAGTCTCTGAAATGGAACACAGCTTTGTGAAACTTGATTTTAGCCTAGTGAGGCCAGTGTCAGACCTCTGACTTAAAAACAAAAACAAAAACAAAAAACTGTGAGATAATACATTTGATTTAAGCCATTAAATTGGTGATCATTTGCTACAGCATCATTAGAACCTTAATGCAGATTTTTCTAACGGAAGTAGAGTGCTACTGTAGCAATTACTGAAAAATGTAGGAGTGACTTTGGAATCCGGCAGATGGAAGAGGCTGGAAAAATTTTGAGCAATATAATAGAAAAAGCTTAAATTGAACAAATGTTAGTAAAAGTATGAATGTTAAAGGCTCTGCTGGTGAGAACTCAAAAAAAAAAAAAAAAAACAGAAGAATGGCAGAAAAAGCATATACTGCCTTAGAGAATACCTAAATTGTGATGAATAGATTTCTTGTAAAAAATATATATATACACTAAGGGTATTGGTAGTATGAGATCAAAAGAAAATGAAGAACAATTTTGCTAGAAATTGGAGAGAAGTTGATTGTTGTTATATAATAGGAGGAAGCTGGGCAGAATTGTAAAATGTGTAATTGCACATTCAGCTGAAAAGATTTCCCAGCAAAATCTCGCAACTTGGTTTCTTCTTGCTGCTTATAGTAAATTGTGAGAGGAAAGAGAGAGATTTAGATAAGAGCTCTTAAGCAAAATGAAATCAGAAATTGGTGATTTGGGATATTTTCAGCCTATCCAGATCACAAATGATGTTACAGTCAAAGATTCACAGTTAGGAAGTCTTCTATAGGGGAAAAGTCTAAGATGTGGCTAGGTAACCCTTTGCTAATACCTCAAAAAAGATCCAAAATTCAGAGTATTTTTTCATGCAAAAGGCCTTTTCAAGAAATTAAATGTGTGACTCAGATACTCTGAGCCATTTAAGCAGAAGCCAAAAAAAAAAAATCTAGATGAAATTAAGTGGAGGAAATTTTCATCTGATGAAGTGAATCCCAGAGAAATACATAGGAGATTCACACATTTCTGGAGAATTGCTTAATAGTAGAAACAGTGCCAGCTTGGAGGTTATTCTGTGTTTTATAGGTAAGCTCAAGGCAGTCATGAGACTACTTAGAGTAGAAGAGGGAGGCAGGAAAAAGACAAATGGCACCAGGAGAAAAAAATGACCTGAAGCTGCTGATTTTAATTAGTGATAGAGAAAGGAGAAACGAACCAAGGAATATAGCTGGCCTCTAGAAGCTGAGCAGGACCAGGAAATTGATTATCTCCCAGAACCTCCAGTAGGGAACACAATCGTGAAACACTCTGATATTAATCCAGTGATATCCAACAGACTCTAATCTCCAGGTTCCATTTGTATGATTCTAGAAGAGAAGGGAATATTTCCCAACTGACTGTATGAAGACAGTATTAATCTGACATCTAAAGCAGACAAAGATAGTATTAAAAAGAAACTACAAATATATCTCATGAAATTAGACCAAAAAAATTACAAGCAAAATATTAGAAAACCCAAGCCGACTGTGTACAAAAGTAATTATACAACACGACCAAGTGAGATTTATTTCAGCACAACTGGACATCAACATGCCCCTCCCCCAAAAAAGTATCTATAAAGAAACTTTATTCTTTTCACACAGTTAACTCAAAATGGATCATAGACCTAAATATAAAACAGGAAATAAAACACCAAGAGGATAACATAGATGAAAATCTCAAGTTTGGCCATGAGTTTTTAGACAATACCAAAAGTTTAATCCATGAGAAGAAAAATTTTTTGAATTGGATTTTACTAAAATTAAATGTTTTGTGAAAGAAACTGTTAAGCAAGTGAAAAGAGAAGGCATAGAAAAGGGAAACTATTTGCAAAACATTTATCTAATAAAGGATTTCTATCCAAAATATACAATGAAGTCTTATAACTCTACAATAAAAAAAAAACCTCAGTTTAAAAAGGGCAAAAGATCTGCACAGACACCCCACCAAAGAAGATATACAGATGACACGTGTACAGAAAGATTCTCATCATCATCATGTCACTAGGAAATTTCAGTTTAAATCAATGATGAGATACTGCTACACAATTGTTAGAATGGCTACATGCCTCCAGACACCACCACACACTGGTGAGGATGTGTAATAACAGAAACTCTCATTACTGGTGAAGATGAAAAATCATACAGACACTCCAGCAAACAACTTGGCAGTTGTTTAAATTACCAAATATACAGCTACCATATGACCCATCCATTGTATTTTTTAATGTGTTTTCCAGGGAAAGGAAAATTCATATACACAAAAACCTCTACATGAGTGTTTATAACAGTTTGATTTTTAATAGCCAAAACCTGGAAACATCTCATATGTACACCTCAGATGTTCAGTGGGTCAATTATTAAACAAACTGCAGTGCATCCATATCGTGTAATACTACTCAGCAAAAAAAACAAAACAAAACAAAACAAAAAACTGATGACCAGTGCAGATAATAACTTGGATGAATTGTGCTGAGTAAAATAAATAAATAAATCCCCAAAGGTCACCTACTGTATGATTTCATTTATTAATTCCTTAACTGACAAAAATATACAAGTAGTGACAGATTTTATTTGCCAGGTCAAGGACAAAGAGGGTTTGACTATAAAAGGTCAATACTAGTCATCCTTGTGGTGATAAAACATTTCATTGTCTTAACGGGAAATGTCAATATCTTGTTTGTAATGTTGTGTTGTAATTTTTTGAGATTTACAATTCAGAGAAAGTGGGTAAAGTGTATGTAGTTTCTCCCTAAATTTCTTACAACTATATGTAAGTCTATGATCTCCAAATTAAAATTTTAATTTAAAAAAAGCAGAAAGAACTGCAGAAATGTCAGGACATGATGCTCTCTCTCTTTCAATCGCAGGATGATATTAAGTGAAAATTTCTTGGCTGATTATATGCATCATTCTTGGTGTGTCTTGTGGACCAGGAACCCTGGTGTGACACTCAACACCCAGAGCAGATGGGGACAGACAATCTCCCTTGGTCTCTTGGAAGAAAACAATTTAGAGATTGATTTAACTGTGTTATGTGCCCAAGGCAATTTTTTTTTTACTGGTTCCTCTGTTAGATATAATCAAACTATCTATAGTATGTATTCAAACTAGCCCATCAATCTTTGAAACTATCTGTTTATAAGGTTTTTGCCAAAGTTCCAGAACAGAACTCAGGAATACAATAATAATGATATTAATACCAAGTATAATAGTTAATATTTACTAAATGTTTATCGTATGCCAGACATGATTTTCATTGCTTTACAAGACCTATGTAACTTAGTTACCCACTAAGTCTGGGAGCTGACTAAAATTTGAATCACATTTTTTTTCCCTTGACTTAACATATTTACAAAGAAATCCTAGTGATTTTCCCCAGGATGAAACCGTTGGTAAGTGATGGAAGCAGGGTTTGAACTAAGCTAATATGACTCTGGAGACTCTTATCACAACACTCTGCTCTATTGCCTTTACCAAGGAAAATTGTGTAACTCATAAAATGATCCCTGGAGAAACATATTCAGAGATTAAAAAAAAATAGCATGTAACATTGGAGCAGGTATACGGAGAAGGAAAAATAAGCATTAGGTACCTGGAAGTTGTATATAGTCTAGAAGTTAATTGCATGGGGATTCTGGTATAAGAAATCAATGCACACCATCTGAAGATTCAGAGTCAGTCCCTTCACATGCATGGGGTTCTACGTTAGAGGCAGGATGTTGGAGCTGTGAGATGCGAGGCTCTCTGGCGCCAGGACACCAGGGACTGAAACCTGGCTCTACCTAAGGTCATAATACTTGGTCTTACTTTGCCTTGGTTGCCCTAACTCATAAAAATGGGGTAAACGTAGTGTGTACGTCATTGGGTTATTAGGGAGTAAAATGGAATAATAAATGAGAAGCACTTAAACAGCTCTCAGAAAGATTAGCTATTTTAGCACGCAAAATATGCAGGGAAGATTAAATTTTCAAATGTTAAAGAAGTTTCTGGAAGAAAATGAAAGTAGTCCAAAGATGCTAAGTAGTTCAATACCTTTGGTGATATAATTAGTGTGTTATTTTTAACGAGGAGAGAAAGGACACAAAACCACATATTCCCAGCTGGCTGGGTCTGTGTAGCCCCTGGGTTGGGCTAAGATGTTTGCAGGAAATAATGAAAAAAATATGTAAATATATACACCCAGAAAAAAGTTTCTTCACATATGTAACAGTAAAATAAAAATATTAGAAACAAAGATTTTTTTTTTATACTAACATATAATCCTAAGGGTGTATAGTAAAATGTGTTTGTACTGCTGGTATGTTTTGTTAATAATGTGTTTTATAGTTAGTTCTCTTCCCCCAGAAACCTGTTTCTTTCCATATTAGCTTCTCTATTTATTTCAGTCTTTTTCTCACATGTGGCCTGCTCCATCCGATGTCTGACAATTCTTAGTTTTCTATTGCTATTCAAGGTTCAGATGATTGAACGCTGACTGGGGAGTTCCATATTCTTGTTGATTGATAGGATTCTTTTTAGGATGAGCCCAGAGGCAGCCAGACAGTAAGCTTTCCCCTCCCCCATTCAGGATGCGAGGAAACAGCTGATGCTGACAGTCACACTCATTGTTTCAGTCCCATTTATTTATATAATTTTAATTTATTTTAATGAAATTTCATGGCTTACAGAGCAGGAACTTCCATTTCTTTTGCTGAACTTATTCAGGAGTATTTTATTCTTTTCCATGGTATTGCAAATGGAATTATTTTATTACTTTTATTTTTGAATTATTAATTACTAGCTCATAGGAATAAAAACTGGTTTCTAATTGTTGACCTTGTATCCTGAAACTTTGCTGAATTCATTTGCTAGTTGTCATAGATTTTTAGTGGTTCTGTAGGACCCACTATATGTAAGGTCATACCATCTGCAAATAGAGATACTTCCACTTCCCCCTTCCCAATTTAGACACTTTTTATTTCTTTTTCTTGCCTAAATGCCCTGCTGTTCCCCATTCTCATGTTTGTTCACAGAGAGCTGAGAAGAATACAGGGACACCCACTGGACATGGTGTGGACTACATTCCAGTGGAGCGGCTTATCTCTGAGGCATCACCTCCTTCAAAATTAAGCAGGGAGAGAATACACATTGTCTGGTCATCTGGATTAGGACACTAGCCAGAATCCACTATCTGAGAGTAAATCCCTTAAAGTCCATAGAATTATGAAATAGCGGAAGCTGGTCTTGGGGGAAGTCCTTTACTTGGAAAAAAAGGGAACCGAGTCCTTGCTGACTCATTGTCCATAAAACCCAGAGGGAGGATTGAAGCCTTTTCTGATTTTTGCACCAGATATGAAGTGAGTAACACAAGATGTCCGCTGCTGAAGCCAACATATTTTCTTATTACTCATTATGGCATGATGTTCTTTTCTTAGAGCCAAGGACTGAGCATGATTTTTGTCCCATTAGTTCATTTTTAAACTTGTGTAAACTCTGGGAATTTTGAAACCAAACATTAAAAAAAAACAATATTTCATCTGGAGAAAATAACTTTATGCTATTTTCATATCTTTGCAAAGTGAAGCATTATGCCAATAATATTTCAAAGATAAGAAGATAGCAGTAAAATTTCAAAAACATATACACACATACACACACCTACCTTTTGATGGTTTTATTTACATAAGTCAGAGATATAATATGTTACAGAATTTTTTTGAAACTGATGACTGTTAACTTCATTCTGTTAATCTAATCATGATTAACTGAAAAATATCTAATATTCACCTTTTTTCATTATAGCTCATATCCCATCCCATCCAAAGACCCTTCCCTGGGTTTACTGGTATCACTTTTCCTTTGAATACATTGATTCAGTCTTACTTACATCATTCATGAAGCATTGTATTTCTGTAATTATGCTATAATGCGATTGCTATGCCAATACTAACAATTGGATTATTGTATGATTTAAAAACACAATACTTCATAAATGTTAATAAAACTATAATGCAGGATCTGTTAAATACCAAACAGATATATATATGCATATGTGTTTGAATAGTGTGTGTATATGTATATGTGTGTGCATAGATATATATATATTTTTTCTTTTTTATAATAATATCAAGTTTAATCTGCCAAGTATACAAGTTGAATTTGTGGAGCATGTTTGCCTAGGTGCTGCACTGAAAACAGAAGCTTTTTTGAAGTGATAGATGGATATGGCTTACACACATGTACACACACATACAATATACATACACACACACATGCATACCTACCTACATACATATATATGCATGTATGCATGTATACAGATACATATGTATGTATTTACAACATGGTCTTTAAGAAGTATTCAGCATGCTTTTACTGTTCATTATGAGCAAAGCACACACAGACACATGCACACACATGCCAAATATACATGCATATTTGTGTACATACCTATATATGTATGTGTGTACATTGCAAGTGTATATATGTACATATAGTTCCCATTTATAATTAACTATTATTGTTACAAGTATACTTGCAACTTCTTAAAGGCCATGTTGTAGACATTGCTTTTTCATGGAGCATAAGTGTTCGTACAAAAATCCTCGTTACCAGTGAAAGACGGTGAGAACGAGGTTCAATGCAGGCTTTTCATCTGGTCTTTGAATCTCTAAGTCACTGGGCAGAGAATTCCTGGGAACCTAATTAAGACTTGGTGTATTTAATGGTGGATTCAACTGAGCAAAATACATTACATGGAGCCTCTTAAGAGATTAAAAAAAAAAACAAAAAAACAGAGAGAGAGAGACTAGAACTGGAATTTTATTACCTTTGCCATAGGAGACGCTAAAGCCATCACTAACCAATTCATCACAGACTAACTTAATGCCATCTTCAGAGGCCTTCTTTCTCCAAACTTAATCTGATGGTTCTTAAGAGGTAATGTTAGGGGCTTGATGAAATGCAGTTTGCATGCCCTTTTCTCAGATTTGATATAAGAGCGATCTCCCAAAGTGGGAGAGGTGGAAAACTTAATCTTGACACTAGCCCCTAATTCTTCTACAATAAGGGATTCTGATTGACCCCTTTCAACTCCATGTATTTCATAAATATAAAATCTAATTCAGAACACGATTGCAGTGCAGGAAGTAGAAGGCGTTTGGGAATGGGTTGTGAAATTGTAGCCCAAAATGTTCAAAGCAGTATAGAAGAACATCCAGGTCAGAATCTGAATTGATGTTCATTGACAAATGGGGATCAATATCTTCAGGTCATCAGATTTCATCTGCCAGACCTCTGATTTGTACATGTGGAGGTGAAATGTTAATTTTTCAGTTTTATCTTCTTAAATTCTTGGTAGCTTGAAATGTGAAAGAACTGGGACCTTTTTAGGGGAAAAGTGTTTTCTCAACACCATGGATTAGGGCAAGCTTCCTTCAGAAGGCATTTTTCATGCCTGATTAATTTGTGAACGTGAGTTGAATTAGTTTATGACTTGGTGTTAATGTTTCCTAAATTGGCCTCACTGACCAAGTAATAAAATTTGGAAAGAGATCAAATCTTTTTGCTTTCCTTCTTCTGACTGAATTCCAATAAAGTGTCCAAGAGATCACAATGATTTTCACATAAAATGGGTTATGGGCTGAGGTACTGGACCTTCTTAGATTATAGCTACTTGGTTAATAATCGGTGCTTAATAGTACTGCTCTCAGAAATCTGGGATTCACCGACTTAAGGAAAATCATGGGAAATAAAACTAAAGAGCCACTTTTTAATTTTGAGCAGGTCTAGTAGTTTAGTCTTTCTCTACCTCCTCCTAGTCCTCTTCCTTTCCTTCATTCTTCTCTTCTTTTTCCTCCGTATCCTTCTTTTGGTTTGTTTTTGTTTCGTGCTTTATACTAATCTGGGCAAAATGGCAGACTTGGAAGCTCCAAGCTCTTGTCCCCTCACAGAAACATCAAAAAACAATCCGGAGCTGTCTGAACCAACTTTGTAGAAACTCTAGAAAATGAGAAAGGATGAACAGCAACCAAGCAAAAGCCCAGTGAAGGGACAAAAAAAATTTTAAGTGGTAGAAAATAGTTGTGAAATTTTTACACACCCCAACCCCACCACTTTCTAGCAGAAGAGCAACGTTGGTCTTAAACAGGGACAACCTGGTCCCTAGTTTCCTCCCACAAACAGGAGGGAAAGTAACAGATCTTATTTGCAAAATACTGTGCACATCTGTTCTAGCCCGCTTGGGGGCTCCCTGCAGGGCTGAGTGACTTGTCTCTCTTTTGCATAACTTGGAACACAAGCAGGACAAGCCCTGGACGCTTCTTCTAAATTCTCCAAAGGAAACGCAAATTTACAGACACCTGGAAAGAAAGCATAGGCAGGGCTACACAACGTAACTACATGACTGAAGAAGGAGAAGCTGGGGTGAGACTCCTTGGGAAACTAGGATATTCAAAAGAAGCCATGTATAAAGGGAGGCTTTTTAATGCCCAGTGCATGCCCAAACTAGATGCATGCAGAGAAAAGTGCTGAGAACACCAAAGCATTTTCTCCTCAGGCTGCTCTGCAAGGTCAGGACAAGCTTATCTGATCAGGAAAGGACTTCTCCAGCACAGAGCCTGTCTGCAAAGATAGGGGGAGGTGAATGATTTCTACCTTTGTGTGTGTGTGTGTGTGTCTGTTTATTTGCAACACATCATCGTTGTCATTTCTTATACTCCTTTTGTGTATTGGGGTTATCTACCTAATTAATTGGTGAGCTAGCTGAGGTCTGGACTTTAGCTTCTTACGTCTCATTATAAAAGACATTTTCCAAATCAATAACTAGCTATAAACCTTAAAGAAGGACATAATAAAGATTAGAACAGAGATAAATAAAATAGGTAATACAAAATCTTTAGAGAAATCAAGGTACCAAAGCTGGTTCTTTGAAATGATCAATAGAATTAGCAAACATTTGGTTAGATCGACAAGGAAAAAAGAAAGAAGACTTAAATGACTAAAATCAGAAGTGAAACTGGGGGCTTTACTACCAATTGCATGGAAATGGAAAGGTTTATAATAACAGTTATTAGAAGAGAATATTTGTACACCAACTAATTGGATTAACCTGATAAATGAAAAAATTCCTAGAAAAACACAATCTACAAAAGTTGAATCTTGAAGAAATAGAAAATCTTTTCTTTACTATATTATCTAATTTTTTATAGATGTACAATCAGTTATAATGTGTCAATTTCTGGTGTGCAGCACAATAGAACTATGAATAGTGTAATAAGTATTTAAATATGTATATAAATTTAAATAAGTATGTAAATAATATTTAACTGGTATTTTAAAACTCCCGAAATATAAAATCTCAGAAGCAGATTGCCCCACTGGTAAATTCTACCGAACATTTAAAGAATTAACACCATCCTTCCTCATATTCTTATAAAAAAATGAAGAAGGAAAACTTCCTAATTTTCAAAGAAAAACCAGCTCTAAACAGTTCTAATATTTAGAAAGATCTAATTTTAGAAAGATCTAATTTTAGAAAGGTCTAATTTTAGAAAGGTCTAATTTTAGTGAAAATTATACAGAGAAGAAGGGTTTAAAAGGAAGAAACTTCCCCCAAACCTAAGAAATATAATAAATAACAAAAATAACTATTTATATAATAAATAATAGCTTATGAAGGAAAGGCTAATAAAAATTAGAGGATTTCAGACTCTGAGGCAAATGGAATACTTTCTGCTCCCCAAACATATTATGTTCTTCTACCCTGCTCTTCCAAGTTTATTGGACTGCTTGTTCCTTTCAGGTGCATCAGTCACTTCCTATACTGCATTGCAACTATCTCCTTACCTGTCTGCTCTCTGCTAGGCTGTGGGTTGCTTACCTATGTCTGTCCTGCTTACAACCATACCTTGAATACCTCCCTCAACGCCTGGTAGAGTGTAATGCCCGGTGTAATGCATGTTATCACCTAATGCTCTAATTAATCCACTAGCACAGTTATTTAAAAATCTATAAATATTTAGCTAACTTACAATGATCTGTATTAATCAGTTATTCCTTACCATTTAGCATACTGCAAAGAAAATAGTAGGTACTTCTTGATTTCATTTGTTTTTGACAAAGCAAGAAGAGAAACCGTATGTATAGACTAACATGTTCGTGTAACTTTTCTAGGGAGGGATGGCGCTTCATGCAAAGCAAGGGAAGTCACGTACCATGCCAAAAAGCTGATAAATCATGTTTACTCTCTGAAGGGGCTATGGTGTTGGACGTTGCACACCCCCGGCAAGCACTGGCTGTCTCCACCACGTGTGCTTTGCACACGAGTGTGGACGAGGAAGATTTTGGGTTCCCTCTCACGCCCAGGACTCTAAGGCATTAACAGCATGGAGGCATTGCAGGACCAACCAGTGTGAAGGTTACATAAGGAGAACTCCGAAATACACGGCTGTTATATGATAGTCGGCCTCCTCTTTAGTGTTGTTATCAGAGTTTTCAGTCCTCTGCTCCTATTTTAACCTACAGCCTGTGTCTACTTGAGTCATCAAGCCAATCGAGTGGAGTTATGTAGTGGAAAGCTTTCAAACGAGAGTTTCACTCACATTAAAAAAGTCGTATTGCTCTGGCTTCCTCTGCCTAGCCTTGGGAAAAGAAAAAAATCATATATCAATATCTAAGTGCTGCAGAAAGCACACCATGCACTTTTTCCTTTAACTGGTTCATAAAACCGAATTTCTATCTACAGCACAGAAGTTAATATGAACTCATTCTTAAGGGCAAGAGGAGTAATTTTCTTCATAGTGTTCCATATGGCTAATTTTCACATAAAAATCCTCCTGTGACTAGGACGAAGGCAATTTCTTTTGGCACAACCAAATGCAGGGAAAACTTCCAGAAAAATGAGAAAATACATGTTAGGTCAGATCAAGGGGTCAACTTGTTCAAATTCTTTTTAGTAGTATCGTTATGTGTGCTGAACTTTTTGAGGTGTAAGAAGCTGAAGTCCAGACCCCAGATAGCTCACCAATTAGTTAGGTAGATGACCCCAATATACAAAAGGAGTATAAGGAATGATAATGATGATGTGCCGTAAATAACTATATGATAATTTCATCAAGGTAATCTACATGACTCAACTTTGGTTACATCTTCAGTAAATAGTATATACCTATATCTAAACAAACAGAGCTCTCTCTCACTCAGTAGCTGTGTATGGTCAATAGTTGATCCGTATCAGGAACCTTCACTAGCAAGATGCCAGGGACCAATACATACTATTTCTCTGACATTTTTCAACATTTAAAATATAACTTTATATGCATTATGTCTCTAAGATCATGGCTTCCCCTTGGTCATCCAATTGACCTATGAAACAGATCTAGGCTAGAAGAGTTGCCAGAGAATAAATTCTTGTCTCATGTAGACTACCCACTCCAAAGACAGAGTATGGGCCATCTCAGAGGGGTGAGAGAGGTGGCCCCAGGGTATGGGGCTGTTAGTTTTTATGGGCTGGGTAATTTCATGTACTAATAAGTAGGAGGATTGTTCCAGTTATTTGGGGGAAGGGTGGGGATTTTCAGGATTATTTGGGGGAAGGGGTGGGGATTTTACCACCCACTTTTTGGCCTTTTATGGTTGGCCTCAGAACTGTCATGGCACATGTGGGACTGTCATTTACATGTTAATGATTATAATAAGCCTATAATGAGGCTCAAATTATGCTGGAAGTCAAATCTTCTGCCATCTTGGACCTAGTTGGTTCTAACCAGTTAACCTGTCCTCAACTGCTGTGTCATTCTTTTGATGGTTGCTCCCTGCCCTCTTCTCCTCTGTCTCAGAAGCAGAGTTGTTTGTTGTTCACAGTAACAATGGGACTTGAGAGACTAGTATCAAATCTAGTTTGGGTAAGAATATGGTGTGACCCATGTTAAAAGGAAACTGAGGCATATTAAAATTTTTAGGAGTTTTTGAGCAAAAATCAATTCAAAGCTGGCAGCATCAAACCAGACAGGGTTAGGAGTGTTCCACCAACTTGGGGAGAGACTTTTATTTAAAAAACAAAAAAGGGCCGAAGCAAAGCAAAAACACTATTGATTAGCTATAGCTTAAAACATAGTTGGCTGTTTGTGACTGGCTGTCCATAGGTTTCAACATTTTAACCCTGACGCATTTGCATGCTTAGATTTTGGTTTGCTTACATAGACTGTCAAGGCATTAGAGCCACCTCCATCTAATGGCCTCCTTATTTAGTTAATTTAACACTTGTATTAAATCTTACCACTTTTCCCCTCCATTGGAGGGCTTACATAACATTGCTGGAAGTCTTCTGATGTTCCTTTGCATTATCAGGGTGTTATTATTGAACCAGTCTGTAGGACCAAAATTATTTACACCAGGACCATTTGGTGTCTCAATAAATGACTCTCCCTGAGTTGTAAGAGGGAATTTCCCTTTATTTTATGTTGAGTGTTGAGGGAGTAACATGAAATATTTTGTTCCAATTCATTAGAAAGTCATACAAATAGTATTCATTTCTTCACTCAGTGTATGAAATGGAAAGACCAAAAGGTGGGTGCAATAACAACTGAAGGGTAACAGAATGGCTCACTCCAAAATATGCCTCTGTAGCATAAGGATTATTTTAAGCTAATTATTTTTGAGAAACTACAGACAAAAGAGGAGCTGTGAAACAGTAGGAGGTTGTCCTTCTGTAAGGGAAATCTCCATTTGCAAGAGTGTCTCCCTCTAAATACTCAGAAAAAAAAGGATGACTCTAAACACAAGATAGTCTTACCAATGGAGAAGACAGTGACTTAAATCTGCGTAATAACCTTCCTATGAAAAAGCTTTCTGTGTTTCTTCTGTTAACCTCCCAAGACTGACTTCCCTATACACCAACATTTTCATTTGTTTTTAGCTGAAGATGGTATTTAAGGTGGCGACTTGAGCCATTTGGGATATTTCCCAGTTTCCTTGATATCTCCCAGTGGTGCATGGGTTATAGATGATAATAAACTTCTGTTTATTTTTCTTTTATTAATCTGTCTTTTATTACAAAGGGGTCTCAGTCAAGAACTCAGAGGGGTAGAGGGAAAATTATTTTTCCTCTCTAAACTATATATTTAAAAGCCAAGAAAATATCTGGTCTCCTGAGAAGTTTGTTAGGATTTTCTTTCAGAATTTGTGTGTCATGTAACTCACTGCTTTCATTTTTTGCTTTAACCTCCTACATATCAGTTAAATTTATGATTCAGTTTGAAAAACCATTAATTTCTATACATGCTGGATATCATTGTGTTAGAGTTCTATTCTCAATTTCAAAAAAGGTTTCATATTCTATCATTATATCCCTAATCTTTTCTTTAACTGATGCATTTTTTTTCCTGTTTCATGTTGGCTTACCTAAATCCTCTGATAAAAATATGAAAAATTTAATAAATAGGTGATAGAAGTCAATTATTGAGAATTTTAATGATTATTTGATAAGGTGAAATAAACTTACTGTAAGAATCTGGATTTTTCACAAGGACTTTGCCTATTCTATCAAAATATAATTTAGAGAGTTTAGGGAATTAGAGTTTTGAAAGACAGAGTTTCTTGAAGTAAAAGTAGTTACTACTATTTTGAAGATGAATATGATTTTAGAACCTGGTTCAATGATCCAATTATATTTTTCTTCTTTTTTTAACCCCTCTGAGGTGTTTTCGTGGTTGTTGGGTTGAATAGCTATAAAAGAGTGCTTGGCAAAATAAAATACATACGTAATAAATTGCACACAATCACTTCTACTTTATTCCTGTTTTGAAATGAATGCAATATAGCACCATCATTGTAAAGTATGACAGAAAAGACAGAGGCTTATTAAAAATATATGATCTTTACAGCTTTACATGCATTAAATATGTCAACCTTTTTCCAATTCTTCTACTTTCTCAGCCTGAAACAGAAGGGGATTCAACAGGGGAACATCTCCTGTGCCAGGGTTCGGTTGAGTTATTGCATTTCCTAATCCAAAAAGCAGATTTCATTATTTTATGCAAAGATAAATCTTGTTAAATGTCTGTGTTATTTTTCCTCCTGAGAAGGGAGAGCAGATTCTTTTCTAGTATCACTTGGCAATCATTAAAACATAATAAAACTTTCTTTCTTTTAATATTCTCTGCAAGCCCTTGCTAAATTTGTTCAGAAGCAAAGCGCAGACTTCACAATGATAAAGTCAGTATGAGAACACAAATCTAAATTCCACACATATAATGGGCCCCGGGTTAATCATTTTACTTGGGCTGATGTCAATGAGGTTGTCCTCCACTGATTGTCCAGACTTCCTATCAGGGGGACGTGTTCCCAGCTCCTTCCTCCCTTTGAGCCATTACTCTCAGTCTGTACCACACCCCCTTTTTCCCCAACCATTGTCTCCATATTTATGTTCAACTGGATAAGAACTTTTCACTATTCTGTCACAAGACATTTGGATTTTAATAAGCAAATTGACAAAATACTAGTAAAGGGATTTTCAAGAATGTTCTACGGGTGGTGGAAAATGTTAAAGGGGTGACAGACACTAAAATCTTGCCATGTGAAAAACTAGCATTGATTTTGTCAGTTCTTACCACCAATCCAGGAATATGAGGAAAAGTATTTACTGACAATTTAGGTATAATGATGCACCCTTTAAATTTGGTATTTTCTAGAATTTCAATAAATACTTCTAGAAATAAATTATGACTTATCTGATTCGCAGTGAACATTTTCTAGATGCCCAGTTGGATTAATTAAGTGTTCTACGTGACAAGGGACATTGCAGAGAAAATATTTAATAATACTGGAAAATGCGAAAGATATATTATTGAGTAAAATGAGGTACAAATATACATAAAATTATTTTCCAAATTTATAAAAGTAATAAGGTTATAAGTTCGTGTAGGAAGGAAAAACAAACCCTCAAAAACCTTCACTTTCTCTTTGCCTACCAAAAAATTCAATTTATTTTTCTCTTGAACAATGTTTCTTAATGGAAAAAATTCTACTTTTCTGAAATATCTCTTAATTTGGAAGCATATTCTAATTTAGGCATGATACTTTTGGATGAATCCCTTATTCTTTTCCCAGTTAAGTTTGAGATGCATGGATCTCATGCAGATACCTCAAGTTCATGGCAGGGATTTTGACCAATAAAAGAAAAATAAATTACCAGTGGTAGTGAGTGTCAGTTTACCAAACATCTTACATCTATAAACCACATGCTGATTGATGAATATAAATTAAGCCTCTGTGAATGTAGCAAGAAATTAAAAAGCAGCAATCTTGTTTCAGAATTTGTGGCAAGGTGTAAGCAGAACAAAGGGCGACTGATGTAAGGAGAGAAAACCATTGTAGACAAAGGAGATTTCTCTTTTCTCGTAGTAGTAAATTCTGGTAAATATCTGTGACATAAGGAGGTCATCAACATATACATTTTTTCCCACAAAATTTATCTTGAGCAGGCAAAATTTGACCCAGGATAAATGAGAGACCAATATTGCTGAGAATATGGTCTTTGAGCATTACATTCGTTGTGGTGATGCTACATTTCACTGTTCGCCAAAGCTTTAGTTGTGTCCACATGGCTGGCCTTGTGCCAAAATAAGCCAGTGAAGGAAAAAGGGCTTCCCTCTGGCTGACACTTGAATGTGACTTCCACCATCACAACATAGCAAGGAGTTCCTTCAGGCCAGGAATCTTCATCTGTTTTGTTGACTATCAAATGTGCACCATGTCTTTTCAGTGCGGTATTTTATTTTTTTCTGAATAATAATCCACTAGGAAGGCAGTATTAGTTTTATTTCACAGATGTGGAAGCTGATACTCAAAGGTATTCTTTGATTTTCTAGAAGGAGGTACATCACAGATGTAGAACCTACAGCTGCCAGCTTAGTATGCAAAGCATTTTCATTGTATCATAGTGTCTCTAGGGATAGGAAACAATTTCTAAGATGGTAAGGCATGGTCAACACTTTCAAAGGATTCCAGTACTTACACATTAATGTATCAATTCACGTCTTTTGAAATACGTTTTCTTCACTTTACGTCACTCTCATGTGGCACCTTTATCTTTCTAAACCATAACGTTTTTCATTTGTCGTAAACATATTAGTAACACTCGCATTTGTTCAATGTTTATTATTAATGCACTTCAGAAAATGCATTAAATGCTTTAAAATATTATCTTGTGTAATAACCACAAAGTTTCCAAGAGGCAAGTAGTATTACTCCCTTTTGAAATTTCAGTAAACAGAAGCTCAGTAAGATTAAATAATTAGCACATACAAACTTCTCTATATAAAATAGAAAAACAACAAGAACCTTGCTGTGTAACACAGAACTACATTCAATGTCTTATAATAACTTATAATGGAAAATAATATGAAAAAGAATATATACAGGATGTATATAACTGAATCACTATGCTATACATCAGAAACTAACACAACATTGTAAATCAACTATACTTCTATTTTTTAAAAAACTTTAATGCTAGGATATTGCGGTGCAGAAAAATATTTCTTGGATTTAATCAGAAGGAAAATTACAAAATTAACTTTTTTAGAGTTGGGAAATAATCTTAGAAGCTGGGGAAACCATCACAAATCTCAAAGAACTTTTCTTCCTACTTCTCTTCTAAAGCATACCTTGGACCCAAACTGTTTCTCGTAAGAATTCTACCATTTAATTTTTTGAACTTCCGATTACAAAGAGGAGAATGAAAATGCACACATGTCATTTTTGCAGAAAACAACATTACCATGTGCCTAGGCTTTGGAAGCTAATTGCCTATATAATGCTTTGAAGTATTCCAGACAAGTTCTCACTGGCAGATTTAGTGCTTAAATTTCTACCGACCTTACTTTTTACCAAATATTTAAGAGAATCCTCTAAATCTTAGTTCACCTGCAGTTTAGCCTAAATTAATTCTGGAGAACATGCTCTGAAGAAAGCAGGGAGTGGTTCGGAGATAGGGAGCCCTGCATTCTTGAAGCAGGGATGGTTCATGAGGGGAGCAGACAGACTCATTACAGAAAGTCAGCTTCTCCCCTCACTTAATGAAGTAGCACAGAGTTACTAATCAGAGGTCAGCCTAGGAACTGGCTCATTTCACAAGGCTTTTCTTGTCTGAATAATCTACTGTCACAACCAGGAAGCTCCAGGTGTTACAAAGTTGCCTATGAGCTCACTGTTCCCTTGATGTATAAATTACGTAGTACTAAGGGAAGACACACCCCTTTAATAAATTCATCTCATGTTACACCAACTGTGCATTTCTGACCTAACTACGATTCTACAGGTTCAGAACTCAAGGGATAGTGTACCATCTTCTGTGTTTGTGTTTGTAACTTCTTCACCAATAATCCTTCCTTTATATTTATGATGTATTGTGCTGGTGGGGAGTGTGTCTTAGCAAGAACCATCCTAGCAAGATGGTTCATTCAATCAACAAACATTTAGTGAGTAACTACCAAAAGTCAGGCAGCACAGAGGGGTCGGGGGACATAGTGCCAGCCACAGAACTTTAAGGAGTACATGGTTTGGTGGAAAAACAGTAAGTAAATAATTCTAATACAATTTATCATTACCATATACTATCTTTGAATAGTCGATATTCATATAAATGAGAGAAGTTCTCACTCTGCTGGGAGGAGATTTTAGCAGAAGAAATGCTACCATGGGTGGAGAGGAGTCTTCCAAACAGAGACTAGTATAAAAAGAGTCACAAATTTAAAACTTCCCGAGATGCTCCCTGGAAAATCATGATTTGTTGGGATGGGGGAAAGAATGATCCAGGAGTTACAAGGCATTACAATTTTAAGAAATACCCCAGATGATTTTCACCTTCTAGTGTTTTGGGAACCAGTTTTGCAAATCACAGTAAAATTCTTTGCTGTGTACATCAGTCTTCTCCTATCAATTCCATTTCCTGTTCTTTAATCTTTCCTTTTCCTATTTTTTATATCTAACTAAGTTATATGATTCTGAAAGAAGGCTCTTATCACCCCCTAGACAACTATGGTTATAAAATATTTCATTAAGGAAGCACCAAATGTGACTCGAGGCTCAGGGATTTCTTATGTAGCAGAAGATGAAGTTAATTAGCAATATATATAGATGAAAATTGAGTTGTCACTGTTGTAATGAAATCAACTACAGCTAAGCTGGAGAGATATGGTTACAAGTGAAGGTTACAAAAAAAAAGGAGCAGACATTTGCATTATCCTTACCCTTGGGCAATAGGAGAAATCATAGTTGGATTCCTAAGTATTGAATGATGTCCCCTCATTTAATGACTAATACACAAAGCCACGCAAAAAAATGCTAAATGCCTCATTTTATCAAAAGAACAATGTTAATATTAATAATAACAATTGCAATATTGACTCTTAATTCTAACTAGCACGTGTTGGGAGTTTACTATGAGCAAAGCATTCTGCTGAGTATTTACCTTCATTACCTTATTCGCTTCTCACCGTAATCTAATAAATGATTGCTGTTATTTTTTCTATTCTTAAAGAGAGGTTATGAAGATGAGATTTGAGAAGTTTAAAAAGAAAGAAGCACAGACATTCAAAATTAGTCAATAGTTCCAGTGATTAAGAATATTTTAATTCATTTTCATAATGTTCATTCTGCTTTAAACAGATATATTTTATATATTATTAGAAGATTATACTAAAATAAATGTTCTAACAAAGAAAAAGAAAGAGTGCAACGTTTTCCTTCCAAATGTACTTGTATACTGTATTCATCTATACTCTGTGCATGTCATGGTGTGAAAGCAACAATGATCTAAATGTAGTTCCTTCAATTGGAAATGTAGGCTTGCTCCAAGAGAACTGGAAGTCATGCATTCTAGAGTAGATGCCATAAATAAGAAGTTTAGTTCACTACAGTTCATCAATGCTGGAGACTTGCCCATTGAGGAAGGAGAATCAAAGACTCAGCCACTTGTATTGAAATCAGTAGACTAATGGCAGACTGCATTAACTGATTTTTCTTTTTCACTCCTTGTGTGATCCTGTTAATTAGGAAAATTCCCTCTGCTCATTAGAAATTTGAAATAAATTCATTTGCCTCCTAAACAGGTTGACCTAGCACAGAAAAATCTTTTGAGACACATGAACATTTTAAAGTTGACTCTTCTTAATGAAATTGCAATCTGTTCTCCAGCAAGCCAACTTTTTTCTTGAAGTTTTCAATCACTAACGTTACAACCACCCTTGATTAAATGAGAAAGAAACCTACTTTAATTTGTTTTCCATAACATTTATATAACTTACCTCTTTTTTCTATAATTGCCTTTTTGTGTCCATTCAGGCCAAGGAGTAACCCACATTTATACAATGTGAGAAGGATAAGAACAAATTAAGATATCTACATTTTTTTTAACTCTAAAATAAATTAAGATAGTCTACTTTCTAAACACTACATATTTATGCTGTACAATTAAAATACGTATTTATATAGCATGATGTTCTTATATTATAACATATATAGAGACACAAATATATAGCGTTAATGTGAAATACTACATATATTGTTGCCTAATAAAAAGAATTCAAACTACAAATTTGTAGAATTGTACAACTGAAATTGCCCATACAAGTCTTCTATCAAGATCACACTTTCAGAATAGAAATTATTCTTACTTCCTATTTTACTTAGAAACTTGGAGCTCAGATGATTCTTACTTGAAATGAATCACTTGGTGTTATGCATTTAAGAAAGTATTTATTCTGTAAGTATTTAGAGAACTCAGAAACCAGACTCAGTGCTTGAGTTGTTATGTAAATAAGACTGGCAGTTTTGGTTTCATGGAATTAAGAATTAAGCAGGTAAAAGTACTAAATTAGCAATCACAAGGTAGTGTAATACACTAAAAGGAAAGTAGAAAGCGCTGTAAAAACTTGTATAGAGAAGATGTAACTCAGCCTTAGGGATTCAGACGAAAAGTTTAGCAGAGACTGGGTGGTCAGTTGAGAGTGAGCTCAGTAAGAGTGAGTGTGTTCCCAGCAAAAATAACAGCATGTAGAAAGTTTTGCAAATGGGGAAGGAACATGGCAAGGGCAAGAAAATGAGAAAATCAGGCACATTTTTATACTGGACCTTACTGTACAAATGGCACAAGGGCAAAACTGAGACTAGAGAGGAAGAAAGGTACAAACCACGCTGGGCATTCTAAACCATAATTTATCCTAGCCTTTGTCCTGCAATTACGGGGAGCTGATAAAACAAGATATCAAGGGCCATGTAATAAGTTGATTCATAATTTAATCTAAGTGTTAGCAGAAAGCAGGAAACATAATAACGTAATCACCAATTCCAGACATTTAACATAATTTCAAATTTCAAATTTGGTTTAAAAAATTGAAACTCCAGTTTTAATACCTTTGTCCGCATACAACATACTAGACTATAAAATTCACTGCATGTTTAGACCCACAGAGATCTTGAACAGAATCACAGTGTGGACACCAGCTGAATGACCTAGATTAAGTATAATGTCTTTAATACGTAGCTTCCACACATACGAAAATAAATGGAATAATGCTGGCTTTATAGACTGTAACTAGAATTAAATAAGGTAACATACATAACGGATGCAATAAGAACAAGGAATAGCTGCTCCACATCCTTTAACTGGGACTTTTTGTCTAGTAGTAAAAGAGAACATAGTATTTCCACAGAATTTGCTTAAAGTTATAATTAGATTTAGCTCATTTTTTTAAAAAAAGGAAAAACTAGTACTTAATCTAAATTATACATAAAACTATCAAAAAGTAAACATCCTGAGGGGTCTTGTATGTCTTGTTAAACAATTCAACCTGGTGCCTGGAACAGTGCTTTGTTAGTAAATTAGTAAATCTTCACTAAAAGTGTTCCTGGAAATTCAGATATTTTCCTTAATAATTGCCTCCCCCACCAATTTTATATTAAATATTAATAACTTATAAATATGCATAGATTATTAAATATATAGCATATAACATAAAATATGCAAATATGTACAAATGTGCATATTTATACAGCCCTTGTGCAATAGTTTCATGTTTTGGAGTGAATGAATGATTTAACTAAATAATGGTCATATGACCACTCCATTTTCCAAGACCAATTAAAATATTAACCCCACAGGATTATGAATAGATTGTTTATAGCCAAATAACTGTGTTCATTCCAGTGGCTTCTAAACATGCAAATGTCTAAAACTAAGATAATAATGAACTAAAATAAATATTGCACATGAATATTTAGGTAAATATATTGTATTAGAAAATAAAATGTTAAAATACATTAAAGTTGGTTATGTAAGAATTCAGTTAATTTACCACTCTCTTTTCTGTGTGCGAAAAGGAAATATGACTTCATTCAAAGTGACAAATGAAAAGGAATTGAAGAAAAAGTTAAATGTGAAATTCAGGAAGCAACAGAAGCCAAAAAAATCATGAACAGAAATCCTAGGATAATATCTCTGCAGCAGATACAAAAGTAATTCGTTTATTCAAAGAAAAAGTCTGAGAGCTCGAAGATCATATCCAAACCAAACCAAACCAAACCAAACAAACCTCGGGTCTTTCAAAAGAAAGCAGATTCATAAGGAAATTGCATAGTAAAAAAGATGAAGTCTTTGTTGGTGGTGAAAAAATGGAAAAAAATAATTGTCCACATATGAAGGAAATAAATATGTGACATCATTTTGATCAATTTATTGTGATCTAAACTTACCACATTTGTTTTTTGATACTTGTCATATCTTCTTTGAATAACAAAGATTGAATGACAAAGGATTAACAGACTATTATTCCCATCCTTGGAGACTACCAATTATACTTTAATATATCTTTATATTAATAAACTTTAAGTAAAGTATTAATATTATAATATATTATTATATATTATATATAATAGTTTATTGCTAATAATTTTTAATGAAGTATATTTAGCTATAATTTAATATATATCAACTATAATAAAACAAAAATAATGGAATAATAATGATAAAATTAGTGTCTCGGTTTCTAAACCTAATACTGTTTAAAAACATTCGATGCTCTCTCTGGCTGTGAACAATGTCTAAAGCCCTCATCCTGCTACTTTTTGCTCTTCAAGTTAAGCCTTTTTTTAATAACCTAATGTCATGTGCCTTTTATTCTCTACTGTTGCCTGAAAGGCTCCTCATTGCTAAAAATCACCCCACACTGATGTCCGCATCTTGCCTAAGCTTATGTTATCTACCAAATACAAATTACCTTGTTTCTCCTTTATATTGTATCAAATCCTTCCTATACGGAAAGCCCATGTAGCCAGAACAGCGTCTATTAAAACCATCACATCCAACACACTTACATTTGCTTTCACTTGTTTAAACTGTGTCTCGTCAAATAAACTATATATTTCTTGAGAACAGAGTCATCGGTTTTCTTATTTCATCTCAGCCTACATTCCCAGTACCCAGCCAGTGCCTAACTAGGAGTTGCCGGTACATAAATACGTGTTGGAAATAAAAATGGAATTTCACCTCCACTGCATGAAGTATTCAAGCTATACTGACCTTTCTCTTCACCACTATCCTATTACTTTTAAGACTTGGATCATAGTGTTTAGTCTTTTGTGAAATAAAGCAGAATCTAGCTTTCTGAAAGCTTGGCTAGTTGGACTTCTCGGCTAGATCACAAAGTTCTTTGGGGAACATATCAGTCTTCATCACTGAAACAAATTGAACTGTAAACTGTATGCTGGAGGAAATACATAGAAAAATAAATCTGAGAAATAAATCTCATTTTTAATGTCTAAAGAGTTCATACAAATTGACTTCAATAAACAATGTTTTAGAAAATACATTTCAAAGAACAGAAATGGCAAATGCCTAATATACACATAAAGATCAACTTTACTAGAATTTAAAGACATAAAAAGAAACATATACTGGATACAAGTTCTTTCTAGAAATATGCATATATATTTTTATTAATAGGGCAATGATGATCAATTATAAATATAGCAAATCATAACAAAGGTTTTAAAATATTTATGTACTTTTTTCCATCAGTTCCACACTTAAGATCACAACCTAAGCAAAACATTTAGAAATGTGGATGAACATTAACTTACAGTAATGCTTATTACAGCATGTTTTATAGTAGTGAAAACGAGAATATAATCTAAACATCTAAAACCAAGGAAATACATAATTAAATGACATATTATAGCAATGAAAAATTATACAGTTTTGTAAAATGAGAATGTTGAAGACTAATTTTTTTTGCCCTGCATAAGTTATTCTGACTTCAATTTTTAAAAAAAGGAAGGAATGTTCATGTGGTGGAAGAAGTTCTCTGGGTTGTATGGTTATTGACAGCTTTCATTTTCTCATTTAAACTTTTCTATACTTTCCCCCTAAAATAGAATTTATTGCTTAAATTATGCATATACATTCAGAAATAATGTATTTATTAAGATACTCCCATCAGATCTCTGTCTCAGGTAGATGACATAGTAGGCCACAAACTCATGCATTCTTCTTATTTCATTAAAAATGTTTTAAAACTCTTTTTATTTGGGCAAGGGAGATAATTAGGTATATATATATATACCTCTAATATATATTTATATATTAATATTATATATATATATAATGTATATATCTTTAGTGGTGGTACCACTGAGCTGTACCCTTCCTGCTATTCTTTTTATTTTTACTGGCACCTAAGTCCATAGTGTTCCCAAGATGGACTATGAGTATATAATCTGGACATCAGTCCAAATGCCCCCAATAATTTCCATCACCAATGAATTTCTCTCAATCTGATTTAGCGCTCACTGATCTTATGATTATAATCTTTCTTCCAACACAGATACACTTACAAAAAGAATATCCACAGTTAATGCTTTAGCTATTTGATACATTATTTCATATACGTAATTGTCATTTGGGGTTTATATACCATTGCTTATGAACTAAATGAATGTGAAACATCCTTAGAAAAAGATTCATTCGGTCAGACTGATCAAAAAAGTTTTTGAGTTTACAAAGCAGCCCCTAGAATTTCCTGTATTCTCCAGTGTAAATACCCTTTGGAAGACTCTAAAGTCAGCGTGTTATTATTCTTGGAGAAAATCCTTCTTCCTGCAAATGTCCAGTCGCAATGCAGTGGTCCCCTCCTCAGCCTTGAGTTGGCTTTCTGAGATTTAAGTTACCCTCAGTCAACCAACAGTCCAAAAATATAAAATGGAAAATTTCAGAAGTAAACAATTCTTAAGTTTTAAATTGCGTGCCATTCCAAGTAATGGGATGAAATCTGATGCCATCCCAGCCCATCCCACCTAAGAAGTGAATCATCCCTTTTTTCCAGCATAGTGCACCCATCTGTCACTTAATAGTCATCTTGGTTATGACAGCGACTGTCATGGTATCACAATAATTGTGTTCAAGAAACACTTATTGTACTTAATGCCCCCAAATTGCCACAGTAGTAATACAGGTAATTCAGATATACCAAGGAGAAGCTATCAAGTGCTTCTTTTACATGAAAAGGTGAAATTTCTCATCTTAATAAGGAATGGGGAGAAATTGCATGCTGAGATTGTTAAGATCTACATTAAAAAAAAACAATGTGTAAAATTATAAAGAAAATAAATTGTGCCAGTTTTGCTCCTGTACTTCAATCTGGAAAAGTTATGGCCACAGTGAGTGACAAGTGCTTAATTAGGAGGGAAAGGTATAATATTTTTACAATAAGATAATTTGAGGGGGAAAGAGAGAGATCAAATTCACATAACTTTTATGAAAGTCGATTGTTATAATTGTCGTATTTTGCCATGAGTTATTGTTGTTAATCTCTTACCATGCCTAATTATTAAATTAACCTTTATCATAAATGTGTGTGTATAAGAAAATATATATATGGGGTTTGGTATCATTCATGGTTTCAGGCATCCACTGGGGGTCTTGGAACTTATTCTCCAGGCATAAAGGAGGGGACACTATGTAACAAGATCATCAATTCTGTAAGGCTCTGGGGAACTGCTTCTTGGGGTTTGGACCTGTCTGCTTTACTTACCAGTTATTTGACATCTTTGTGGCTTAGTTTTAACTTTCATAAGATGGTTTTAATAATTTTACCTAAATCACAGTATTGTGGAAAGACCAAAAGAGTTAAAACATGTAAGTTTCCTAGAATAAAAACTAACACACAAAAGTAGAATAGATACAGGTTGTTTTTATTATTTTAGCTTTTTTTTAATTGAGGTACAGTCAGTTACAATGTGTCAGTTTCTGGTGTGCAGCACAATGTCCCAGTCATGCATATACATACATATATTTGTTTTCATATTATTATCTTATCTTTATTATTATATTTTCCCTGCCTCAAATCCTCTTTTTTTCTTTTTGGTAATATTTGTGTACATTTCAGTTTCTTCCAGTGGTGTTTACTTTCTTTCAGTGTAGACTTGTGGCCTTTTAATTTCTTCATATTATTTCTTTATCCCTTACCTACTACAATGATTTGCATTTAGACACTTGCTGAACATCCATAAGACAATGTTCAAGTATTCAGGTTCATTGGCTAAATACTTAATGCATATGAAAAGCCCTTGATGAATAATTATTTGAAAACTAAATAGACAGTAATGCTTCTTTTATTGAACATAGCTTTAATCCTGAACAGTATTAAAGTCTCCTCAATTAAATTACCATATGTTTATGACTACCTAGTATTCACAGCATTATTAATTTTTGTTTATGTGATCAATGAATTATATGCTTTTCATTAAAACATTATAAAGCATGTGCTTATTTATGCAGCTAATGATTATACAGACAATTTGTGTTAATTATAAAAAACGCATGGATCTGAAATTGGCCAGATGAGAGCAACTTATAATTAAGGAGAGTAACTTAAGAAAAGTGTATGAGATATAGTGGGAAGAAATGATAATTTTGGATGAGTAGCTTGTAATCTGTCAAACGCTTTTATTCTTGAACTTTATGCACAGGCAATGTAAACTTAATGTTTGTTTATATGTATAACTCTAAATTGCTGTAAGGTGCCAAAACAATTTCTGGATTCTAAAAAAAAATACTCAATGTTATTAAATAGGTTGCTTTGATTTTTAGCAGTTCAGAGTCTTAGATAACTAGCAGTCTTGGAAGGCATATTAAAGTATCAAAGACACTGTCTCATTAATCAGAAATTACCTATATACCAGTCATGTTGGTGACAGTTGACTAAATAAAATCTAACTGTGATTAGTGATTCACATTTTCAAATGCAGCAAAAGGGCAATCTACCACCAGTGAGAAATTCAACTACATAAATAGAAATGAAAGGGAAATATAAATTACCCTGAACAATTTGAACCACTAGAAAATAATATTACCATACATAACATTCTAATTATCTCACTCAAGGCAAATTTATTTTAGAGCATGTGCTAAATGTGAAATGCTAACAGATTTTTTTAATGCCAATTATTGCAGACTATGTTTTAGCCATTATATTTCATTATTCTCAGATTCTAGCTCCTTTCAACTTGGATTGAGAATTAATACTTCTACATACATTTCCTTCCTTTGCACCATAATCATGCTGTTGCTTTTTGGTTTTTTTCTGAACTATCCTCATACTTTACAACATCTATTACTCAGCTTGATCCTGGTGACCTAGAAATAGCGTTAGAAAAGAACACGAATGAGGTATTTCCCAAGTTGTGTTCTGTGATGCCCTAGTTCTGTAATGTACTAAAAGCCACCCTAAAGAATAAAATGTCCCAAGATTAAGTAATTTTGAAAGAGTGTAGATTAAACAAAGTATACAGATTTCTTTACCATATATTGGCTTAGAGCATTAAACAGTTGATCCTTGAACAATGTGGGGTGAGGGACTCAGACCCTTCGCGCAATAGGTCTGCATATAACTTTATAGTCAGCCTGCCCTGTCCAAGGTCCTGAATCCATGTATTCAATAATCTATGGATCATGGAGTACTGTAGAGGGTATTTACTGAAAAAAAAAAAACAAAAAACAAAAAACAAAAACACGTGCAGTTCAAACTCATGTTCAAGAACCAATGGTATTTGCTATTCATGGGAAATGTGCAAGGTGGGATGTACTTGTGCACTAGAAATATTTTTCAATCATGTCTGCCATGGAGTAACATATTTTGAAAAGATTGCTTACATTGAAGGGTATTTTGAAAATGCTGGTAAAGGCATTTTGACTTGGGGAGTGAAGCAAATTTTGCTGCAGTATTTCCTGGGATATGATATGTTACAGAAGAAAATCATTGGTTGAAGACTTTGAAGTTTGGGGCTCTTGTGTTAGTTCTTCTTTCTCTTCCCTTCTCAGCTAAGATCTTTCACATTGTTTCACCCCAACTTGTCTCTTCTGGCTTCAGGCTTAAGACTGTAACATCTGTTTTTCTCATTTTCACTCTCTGAAAAGAAATTTAAATTCATTTTATATTTTAAAATTGCTCTTATCATGGACTTCTGGTACAATTACTTTGATAGGAGAAGAACGGAAAAGTATGGAATTCAGAGTCAGGCAGGTCTTAGTTCAAATTCTTGGAAAATCCTAGCTGTGTCTTGCACAATTCAGAGCCCAGCTTTTCTTCTCTGAGGCTGCTTTACTTCCACTGAGCTCTGAGTCTAGAGTAGCATGAATTACACATATAAGCATCCACAAGTAAAGAGGTGTTTCAGTCACCAATAAAGTGAGGCCACAAATAAATTAATACTTAAACATATAAAGAGTAGTTGGAATTATTTGACTTTAAATTTACAAACAAATGACTAGCTTGAAATATTCATCATGGAGAAATTAAAGTTGTCTTCAAGTTTCTTATTTATTTTAGGGATTTACACTGTTATTCTGTTTTGAATTACATATAGGTAAGTGTGTCATCATTTTTAAATTGCCAAGACCACTTTAAGTGTAAATCAGGTTTCTCTCGGACCCTTTTCTCTAAATTGCACTACATTTCTACTTTCTTCATGCCCTGTGTATTTCTTTGCCTCTGCCTGACCTTGGTTTGGGAGAGGGCATCTCTGTTTCCAGTCTTGATGTATCCTAATCTTTTTCACAAGAATTCTCTCAAATATTTATCACAAAGTTGGAATTATCTAAATTCCCATAGCCCACAAGGGTGAGAGTAAGGGCTAAGTCAGTCAAAAAGAACTACTAGGATTGAAATAAGTATAAACATATTAGTTAATATTTGAGAACTGTATTCTGTCCCTAGTTTTGCTTGACTGAACATATGATCTTGGAAACACCCTTCCCATATTTATGCCTCATAGTCTATCTTGGTGTATAAATGCCCTGAAGTCAGATCTAGCAGGTGCAGTATGTGCAGAACTAATTGTGTGATTTCTAAAAGATCATCACACTCAGTAGAAATTAATTCAGTCTTGAGGTAACAGAGATGATAAAATCAATAATTAAGTCAAATGCATGTTTAAGTTTCAAATGTCTCTGACATTACAGATAGATCTTTGCTGATGAGAATTTATATTTTAAGAATATCAAGACATTCTGCAGGTTTCTGAAAGGCATGGACAAGTAGACACAAAAGATACTCTTGACAAAAGTTTTGAGTCAGAAATTTTTGTGTGATTAATAGAATCTCAGAATTAGAGGGGCACATTTAGGTAGTTTAGTCAATTCCCTCAGTTTCTATAGAGATTTTTTTCTACCACCATGCCGTAAGTTAAGATGCCATGATTAGAACACATTATATTAGTTAACATTGTGTTTCATTGCAAGTGTAGAAATCCAGCTACAGTGGCTTAATCAATTAAAGTTATTATTTTTTTAGCATGACTTGTTACCTAAAAGCAGCCAGTCTTACACCAATGAGGAGTAGTTACTTAAGTGTGTTATCTGGGATCGAGGCTAGTTCTTTCTTCCATTGGTATCCCCCTTAACACGTGACTTTCATTCTCATGGATCCAAGATGGCCCCACTGCTTCCAGCATCTTGTCCACATTGCAGGAGGCACATGCTAGAAAGGTCAAGTTTAAAAATCAAAACAAAAGAAAAATCACCTTTCCATTGTCAACAACTGAAAAAAGTGGACACTAGAGTGGAAAGGTCTTATTTTAATCAGCAACAACCTATTGCAATAGGAAGAGGGTTCATTGTGAACTGAACTCAGCTTCAATTTGTGCAGAGGTGACTGGGCATCTTAAAGGGAGAATGAAGGAGAAGAGAGGAGGAAGGGTGGGGACTTGAGTGGAGTCAGTGAAGTGCAGACTTTAGCCCTCCACAGAGACTCAGAGACAAGGGTGTTATCTTCAGATGTTGGCTGGAAAAAAACACTGTAGTACTTTTGGCAGCTTTGACCTTTCCCAGGCAGGAACATCAGGGCGCCACCTGGACCCCATGTTCCTCTTCAGTGTGAATATCTCCTAGCAGTCAGCAAACTCTACTCTGTGTTACAAGAAGACAGTCCTAAGATTTAGCAGCTTTTATTTACTAGAATAGAGTTTAAATGGACAAAAAATTATTAGTTCCAGAATCAGTAAATGTAGAGATACCCTTCTAGCCATGGGGAGGGTAAATAGCAAAAACCATTGGCAGCATTATTTAAAAACATAAATAAACAAAATATTTCCTGTTCAGAATTCACTGAGTTTTGTCTCCTCAATAAAACTCAGTATTTTGGAAAAAGAAAGCATGAGTGGTTGAGGGATTCCTATGGTAACCTGGAGTCTGGGATCTGGGACAGAAAGGAGAGATGTCAGGAAGGAAATGCAGTTAATCTAGATTTTTTTTTTTCATTATAGGTTACTACAAGATATTGAAGATAGATCCCTGTAATGCATAGGTAAATTTGTTTTTTTAATCTATTTTATACATAGTAGTTAATATTTGCAAATCTCGAAATCCCAATTTATCCCTTGCCACCCTTCTCTCCCTTGGTAACCATAAGTTTGTTTACCATGTCTGTGAGTCTGTATATGAAAAGGAATTTATGTATGTTCATGTATGACTGAATCATTCTGCTGTGAACCAGAAATTGACACAACAATGTAAACTGACTCTACGTCAATTTAAAAAAATCTAGATAATTATTAATATTTGAAACAGAACAGAATATTCTTAAAAGGCAAAGGGTAGAAATAAATAATTTTTGGATTTCAGAGATCAGGAAGAATTTCTATGTATCAAGGGTTTTATAGAAAAAGTATATAACAGTAATAATCATAATGAGGAAGGAAGACGAGGAAGAGGAAGTGGACAGAAGGGGAAGGAAACAGTGACAGCTCTTGTAGGTACATTCTAATTTCTTTCTCATTTATCATTTAATCATCACTGAGGACTTCTGGGGAAATACTATGATTGCTCCCATTTCACAGTTAACGTAAAACATTAAAAGACTAAATGACAGATACGGTGTGCAGTACTACTGAAAAAAGAACCCTTGTCAATCTGACTCTGAAGTTCATGTCTGTGACCAATATAGTGTCCTGCACAAACAAGCCATGGGTGAGTGTAAAAGCTCAGGTTTTGGCTCTTTCCTTGGCAACTGTGTCCTCTCTCAAGACTGATATTAAACTGCTGATATGTTCATTTGAAAGTCTCATTATGAGGTAAAAAATCAGCTACAGGAACACATAAATTATTCATAGAAAATAAAGCATTTAAGCACACAATCGCTATGAAGCTTTTTCTTACTCCCACTTAAATTCCAATAATGAATATCTTATAAATGTAGGTCAAACAATACATGAAAGAATGATAAGGTATAGGCAATTCAATTACATTACAAGATGATCTGTTCTTTAGAATCATTGTTGGAAAAGAACTAGAGCTCAGATACACATTTTCTTCAAATGACAAATTTTCCCCTCCCAGCTGAGATATAATTGACACAAGGCATACGTTTAAGCTGTACGGCATGATGACTTGACTTACACACATCATGAAATGATGACCACACTAAGTTTAGTGAACACCTCTCATTCTGTATAGGTGCAAAATAACAGAAAAAGAAAAAACAGTGTTTTTCCCTTATGATGAAAACTCAGGGTTTGCTCTTAACTACTTTTATATATAATATGCAACATGATATATATCATATCTGCCTTATAACTGGAAATTTGTACCTTTTGACTGACTTCATCCAGTGCCCTCCTCTCCCTGTCCCACACATCTGACCTCTTTTTCTGTGAGTTTGTTTGTTTGTTTTTGCAGTATAATTGACCTACAACACTATGTTCGTTCCTCATGCAGAACAAAGTGATTCAATACTTCTATACATTTCAAAGGATCACCAAGATAAGTCTAGTTACTACTTGTCACCTTACAAAGACACTGCATTGTTACTGACTATATTCCCTACACTATTCATTTCATATTATGACTCACTTCTTTTGTAACTGGAAGTATATACCTTTTCATTTCCCTCCTGTGTTTCTCTTATCCACCAAACCCCACCCCTCTGCTCTGGAAACCACATTTGTTCTCGGTATCTATGATTCTGTTTTTGTTTTGCAATGTTTGTTCATTTGTTTTGTTTTTAGATTCCACATATGAGAGAAATCATACAATATCTGTCCTCACATGATTTATTTCACTCAGCATAATATTCTCTAGGTTCATCCATGTTCTTTCAAAGGCAAGATTTTATTGGTTTTTAATGGCTGAGTATTCCATTGTACACATACACCATGTTTTCTTCATCCATTCATCTATTGATGGGCACTTAGATTGGTTCCATATCCTGGATGTTGAAAATATTGTTGCAATGAACTGAGGGTTGCATATAACTTTTTGAATTACTATTTTTTTCTTCTTTGGATAAATACCCAGGCGTAGAATGGCTGGATAGTATGATAGCTATATTTTTAATTTTTTGAGGAACTTTCATACTGTTTTCCATAGAGGCTGCACTAATTTACATTCCCACCAACAGTTTTCTCCATATGGTTCCCTTTTTCTCCTTGCCAACACTGATTATTTATTGTATTTTTTGATGAGTCATTCTGACAGGTGATATTTCATTAAAGTTTTGATTTACATGTCCCTACAATTCAGTGATGTTGAACATCTTTTCATGGATCTGTTGGCCATTTGTATGTCTCCTTTGGAGAAAACGCTTCATCATATCCTCTGCTCATTTTTAAGCACAATATTCATTTTTTGATGTTGAGTTGTATGAGTTCTTTTATATTTTGCATATTAACCCCTTATTGAATATATCATTTGCAAATGTCTTCTCCCAGTCAGTAGGTGGCCTTTTTGTTTGTTGATAGTCTCCTGTGCTGTGCAAACACTTTTAAGTTTGATGTAGTCCCATTTGTTTATTTTTGCTTTTGTTTCCCTTGCCTGAAGAGACAGATCCAAAAAAAAAGAGAAAATACTGCTAAGACATAAATCAAAAAGCATATTGCTTATATTTTCTTTTAGGAGTTCTATTGGCTCAGGTCCTACATTTAAGTCTTTAATCCATTTTGGATGTATTTTTGTTGTGAAAAATTTGTCCAGATAATTCTTTTACATGTAGCTGTCCAGTTTTCCCAATATCATTTGTTGAAGAGGCTATCTTTTTCCCCAGTGTATATTCCTTCCCTCTTTGTTGTAGATTATTTGACCACAAAGCATGGGTTTATTTCTGGTTCTCTATTCTGTTTCATTGATCTCTGTGTACATTTTTGTGCCAAGTCCATACTGTTTTGATCACTGTAGCTTTGTAGTATAGTTTGAGGTCAGGCAGCCTGATTCCTCCAGCTCCAATCTTCTTTCTCAAGATTGTTTTGACTATTTGAGGTCATTTGTGTTTCCACACAAATTTCAGAATTATTTGTTCTGGTTCTGTGAAAGATACTGTTGGTATTTAGATAGGGATTGTATTGAATCTGTGGATTGCCTTGGGTACTATGGCCATTTAAAAAATATTAATTTTCTCAGTCAATAACATACTCTATATTTCCATTCATTACTGTCATCTTCAGTTTCTTTCTTCAGTGACTTGTAGTGTTCCAAGTATGTGACTCACCTCCTTTGCTGGATTTTTCCTAAGTATTTTATTCTTTTTGATTCAATTTTAAGTGGAATTATTGTCTTAAGTTTCCTTTCTGGTAGTTTGCTGTTAGTGTATAGAAATGCAACAGATTTTTGAACATTAATTTTATATCCTGAAACTTTGCTGAATTCATTAATGGGATCTAACAGTTTTTTGATGATATCCTTGGGGTTTTCTATGTATAGTATCATGCCATCTGTAAACAGTGACAATTTTACTTCTTCCTTTGCAATTTGGATTCCTTTTATTTCTTTTTCTCATCTGATTGTTACGGATTGGACTTTCAATACTATGTTGAATAAAAGTGTTAGTGGAAATGCTTATCTCATTCCTGATCTTAGAAAAAATGCTTTCAGCTTTTAACCACTGAATGCGATAGCAGCAGTGGTTTGTCATATGTAGTAGCAGTGGGTCTTTTATGTTGAGGTATGTTCGCTCTATACCCACTTTGTTGAGAGTTTTCATCAGGAATGGATGTTAAATATTAAAAGATGTTTCTGAATCTACTGACATAATCACATGACTTTTATGCTTCAGTTTGTGAATTGATTGATTTGTAGATGTTGAGTCATCCTTGCATCCTTGAGATAGATTCCACTTGGCCATGGTGTGTGATCCTTTTACTGTATTATGGAATTTGATATGCTAATACTTTGTTGAGGAATTTTTTACAGTGATATCGGTCTGTAATTTTCTTTTTTTGTGGTGTCTGTTTCTGGTTTTGGTAGCTGGGTGGTGCTGGCCTCATAGAATGAGTTTGGAAGCATCCATTCCTCTACAATTTTTTGAAATAGTTTGAAAATGATAGGATGAGGCTTAGCCTGTGATGTCTACTCTAAGCCCGTGAAGTAGTCTTGTCCTAGACTTTTGTTTGTTCAGAGTTTTTTTTTTTTAATTGAATTTCTGAATTTTTTTTTTTTTTTATGTATTGAACTAGTAACTGGTCTTTTCATATTTTGTATTAATCTCCTGATTCAGACTTTGGAGATGTTACACTTCTAGGAATTTATCTGTTTCTTCTAGGTTGTCCATTTTATTGGCATATAATTGCTCACAGTAATTTCATGATCCTTGTATTTCTGTGGTGTCAGTAGCAACTTCTTTTTCATTTCTGATTTTGTTTATTTGAACCCCTTCTCTTTTTTCTTGGTGTGTCTAGCAAAATTACAAATTTTATTGAAAAACCTGGTAACGTGTTTATTCTGTTTTCATTAGTTAATAAAATTAAGTGGAATTTATATTTAAAAATATCATATATTTTCACAAAAATATGTGTCATTTTCTTGATTTACTACCTTTAAAACAGAAGATGGTATATAAGCAATGGGATTATGACCACCATGAAATTTGTTTATAATGAAAATAATTCCCAAAATATTTAAAATTCTAACTCTGTGAAGCTGCCAATACGTAGTTTTATATATTTGCAACAGATATAAAAAAGGCATAAGAAGATTAATTTAAAGCATAAGAACAATAATTAAAAGGTAGATTTGGAGGATGTAATTGCCTTATGTGTTCAATTGTGAATTAATTAATACCTAACTTTAAATTACAGAAAATGTATACTCATCATCTAGGTTTAACAAATGGTAATACTTTACCACATTTAGCATAAACCTATGTTAATTTAAAAAATAAAAAATATGGTTAAAACAAAACATCTATCTCAATTCCTTTCTAAGTAATTTTCTCATTAGAAATAAGTAGCAAAGTTAATTATTTTACTCCCTCTTATATTTAAATATATCTTTTTAAAATATAAACCATTTGTAGTATAATTGAAGGTTGAAATATATCATTGTTTTAACATTACAGATTCAAGAATCATATCATACCTATTTTAAACAAGTTGCTTATTTTTGTCAGTATTATCTTTTCAGTATTTGTGTGTATGTGGTTAATTCATTTCAATTGCTGCATAATAGTTGGTTGTTAGGAACTTTATTTAACATGCATATATTTCTTCTTAATGGACATTTCTGCCCATCAAACAAAATAAAACGACAATATCTCAAACAAGGAAAAGAAAAAAACTTCCCAATATATAATCAAAGAAACAAAAACACCATAGTCAAATTGCTAACACCAAAACAAAGGGAAAAATACTTAAACCATCTAAAAATAAAATAACCTTATAATGAGTGGTTAATTCAACAAAAAGATATAACAATGCTAAGTAAATAGTCACCTGGTAATATAGTTTCAAATATGTAAAAATCTGATAAACTAAAACAGAAGTAGACAAATCAGCACTTGTGGGTGGAGATTTTTGCATACATCTCTTTGCAGGTGAAAGAACCTAAAAAGGGTATGTGAATTGATCAACAATATTAACCAACATAGTTATTTGAGTAACCAATGAAGACAGAAATCATAATGGTGGGAACCTCAGGGTTATAGATTCAGAAAAGATTTGAGACACCTTATAAGATCTAAAAATGGTGTATATGTTGTCGGGATAGCTGACACATATATGTAAATACAAGATAACGTCTTTAAACTGTAATCTAAGGATATTATATTTCATGTACTTTACAGTTGTCTGCTATTCCTCACTTTAGTAAAAAAGAAATGTGTAGCTAAGAAGAAAAAAATAAATCCAGAATAAAGAGTAAGATGATAGAAAGAATGGTAATCAAATCATTTATATTTATTTATAATGATATTAGTAAACATAAACGATGATTAAGTTAAAGATCTGGGGAGTGAAAAAAACAATGTAGTAATAAAATAATAACATAAAAACATAGAAGAAGTTATTAGTTTTAAAGCACCCTGAATTCCTTTTATTTGATAGGTGTGAGTGGAAAAGATACTACATTCAGGTCTTCTAAAATCATATGTTTGTTAACATTTAAAGTATATCTTCACTTTCAGGAATAGCATTCACATTAACTCTACCAATGGGGACCCCAGATAAGCTAAAACTTCTACAGAATTTGCTTAAAGGCATCCTTATTTATGAAAGCAAAAAAGAATCATGGGACCTTGATTCAGAAGAACCAGATACCCACATGTGTGGCACTTATATTTAGGTCCCCCTTTAACTCAGAAGAAGAAAGTCTGCAAAGACATTTGGTAGCTCTTCATGGTGATGGGGAGTTGGGGAGGCATGAGGAATTGGAGTTCGGGTCATCCTAAAGAATGGTCAATGTGTGCTTGTTCTGAATCCCCAAAACAATATGCTTTAAATATTCCAGCATATTTAAGAAAGCCTTTCTAAAGTTCTTGTCTATTAATACTGTCATCTATGGCACTTCTATATATTGAACATAGTACCCTGTGCTACGCAGAAGAAACTTTTTTAAAATCTATTTTTACATATAGTGGCTAACATTTGTAAATCTCAAGCTCCCAAATTTATCCCTTCCCACCTCCATTCCCCCAGTAACCATAAGATTGTTGACAATGTCTGTGAGTCTATTTCTGTCTTGTAGATGAGTTCACAGTGTCCTTTTTTTTTTTTTTTCCCAGATGTTTTTACTGACTGACTTCTTTTCTGGTCATAGACCAAATTTTTTAGCTTCTTTGTGTGTCTAGTAATGTGTGACTGGGTGATGGATATTGTTAATAATATGTTGCTTGATATTTTAATTTATAAAGACTGCTGGAGTTTCTTCTGGGACACTGATGTTACAGGGAGGCTGGGCCTTTTGAGGTGCCTGTAAGCTTTGTTAGGGCAGGTGGACAGGAGCTTGTTTTGCAGGAACAGCTGTGCAAATGGTGCTTGTTTTCTTATCTGCAGAATGAAGGTAAGAGAGCAGTGGTTCTTACTTCACAGTTATTGAATTACCATGCTGTACACCTAAAACTAACACATCATTGTAAATCAACTGTACTTCAATAAGAAATGAAAATAAAACAAGAATTACACTTAAATAAGACACTAAAAGTTTGAAGTACATTATGTGTTAAGCAGGAAAGGATTCTATAAGGGAATTTTTTGCCTTGATAATGCATTTTCTTAAAGTCCATTTTATCTGATATTATGTTTGCCAACCTTCATTTCTATGCTCTTAAAAGAGTTACCTATTAGTAGCATATATTCATAATACATTTTTATTCAGTTACCAAATTGTTACTACCTCCTATTTACCTCTATAAATATTGAAATACTTGAATTTATATAAAATGTATATTTGTGGTTTCTTTTGATAAAACTTTTCGAATATTTTTTTCTTCTTTCCTGCTTTTAATTATATTGTTGATATTTTCTTTAGTTTTTCCTCTCTCTTCACCCTGCTGACCTATAATATAATATTATAAACAGTATTAATAATAGATAACAGGAGATCATACTATACACCATGCACCATTCTAGGATATTTATATAGATTAAATAATTTACTTATCAGATTATACATATATGTATTATTTTAAAGATTTTTTTTCCATTATAGGTTATTATAAGATACTGAATATAGCCCCCTGGGCTATATAGTAGGTCTTTATTGTTCATTTATTTTATATATAGTTGTGTGTTTAAGTATGATTATTGAACATCATTGTTCACAAACTGTCCCATCCAGAAAGTCTGGCTGATCATCTTGACTCACAATTACAGCTCAGTAAATGTCTATTTGAAATAGAGAAGAAACTTAGCAAAAAAAAAAAAAAAAAAAAAAAGCAAGTGTACATGGTCTATAGGACTTACAGTCTTCAGTTTCTAAAATATTTAGAGATTTTGGAGATTAAAAATTTAATGCTAACATTATCCTTGATAACAATTTAATTAACAAATTACTATTTACTATAACTATTATCAGATTGCTTGCAAGTTATAGGTAAATAGATTATATCTGACTTATTATTCAAGCATGTAGTATGATCATTTTTAATTCATAACCATGTCTGATTTTATTTGTTACATTATCATTTATATTTCATATGTAGATAATTTTAATTGTTCAAATTTGTGTTAACCATTTGGTCTCTTCACTTTAATTTCAAATTCAAGGATATATAATTACTTAAAGTGGAAACTTCTTTTCTACAGAGGTGCAAATTGAATCTTTAATTAGTTAATTTTCAAATAGCTGTTCCTAGCTATAGCTATTAACTGCCCTGCTACGCTTTATTCACAATACACAGAGTTTAAGTCCAACCAACTTTCATGCCTAATGCTTTTCAATTATCAGGTTTCTCAAAGAATGAATAAATGACGAAAAGAAAAGAGAAAATTAAAAATGAATTGAGTAAATTGAATATTTAACTCTTCTGATGTATCAGTGCAGAGGAGTTAATTTCTTCGAATTTGGGGGGAAAATGGGGATAAAAATCCAGAGGTATAGAATGTCTCTCATTATAGCCTTTTTAATTTTTTAATAAACATCTTGACTACTCTAAGATTTCTAATTATAAATACCCTTTATGTTTCCTCTTGCAAAATACAGGTTTAAAAGAGAAGTCTCATTGATTAATTTTAGACAACCTGAAGTTTTGATAGACAGATTGAGGTTTTTAAAGAGTCTGGAAAGTCAGAATAAGGCATGGCCTGTGGAAAATGGCATAATCAGCTAAAGCAAATAGTGTGGATAAACTTTTAATAGCCTGTGTTGCAGTGGCCCAATCCCTGTCTAGTTTCACTGTCTTTATAGAATTTGTATAGAAAGCCTGTTAGAGAAGTCTTGAAATTTGTGGTTAACTGTGTAATAATTGGTTTAGAATGGAGTGCAGAGTGTCCAGACAGACACATGTATTAGAGGCTGAATTGTTAGTTTATTTCACTGATGAAATTTGAACGACTCCTCCATATGCAATGGGTCTGTTCACCTCACAGATTCCACCTCTCAGTAGGGTAGATCCAAGTCTTACAACACCTAAGCATATACCATTCTTGGAGCTCTCTTTCAGAGAAAAAAAATAGTCATATAAGTGGGCACTTGTTTAGAAAGAGAAAATAAATCACAAATACAATATTTAAAATGGCAAATAAAAAGGTTGCTTTTGCAATGTACAGAAAGATCATATAATTAATTTTTTTTGATTAATCTCCTTCCACACTTCTATGATAAGTTTGTCATTCTTTGATTATCATTTACATGGCAAAGATTTGGTAATGTAATTTTCTGTAGCTAGAATAAAATACTTCATTCTCTTTTCTATTTGTCTTTTAGTGTGATTGACTTTAATAAATGTATCTTTCAGTGTGAAAATTTGTTATTGGTTATGTCACAAAAAGTTCTCAGATCAAATTAAAATGTCTATATGAGGAAAATTATAAAACTTTGATGAATGAAATCAAAGAACTAAATAAAAGTAGAGATGTTTTGTGTTCCTGGAGAGGATAATTCAATATTGTAAGGATGTCAATTTTTTCCAACTTGATCTGTAGATTTGTTGTAATACCAGACAAAATCCCACCAGGTTATTTTGTCAACATCCACAAAATAACTTACTAGGATTCCAAAGTTTGTATGGAGAAGCAAAAGACCCAGAGAAGTCAACAATATTGAAGAGAAGAACAAAGCTGAATGACTGACACCGGACTTCAAAAATTACTGTGAAATTACAGTAATTAAGACTGTTTTGAGGAGGGGAGGATGTAGCTCAAGTGGTAGAGCACATGCTTAGAATACATAAGGTCCTGGGTTCAATCCCCAGCACCTCCTCTAAAAATAAATAAGTAAACCTAATTACCACCCCCCAAAAAACACCACCAACACCACCAAAAACTGTTTAGTATTGGGGAAGGAATAGAAAATAGACTCTATCACTGGGACAGAATAGAAAGCCCAGAATTAGACTCACATTAAATGTAGTCACCTTAGTTTTGATGAAGGAGCAAAGACATTCAGTAGACAAAAGATGTCTTTTCAGTAACTGTGGTTGAACAACTGAACATCATGTACAAAAAAAAAAAAAAAGTGAAACTAGACACAGATCTATCCCCTTCACAAAATTAGCTCAAAATGGATCACAGTCCTAAATGTAAAACACAAACTATAAAACTCCTAGAAGATACCATAAGGGAAAATCTGGATGATTTTGGGTTTGGTGATGACTTTTCAAGTAAAACACCAAAAACATGTTTTATGAAAGAAAGAACTGATGAACTTTACTTCATTATTTTTAATTGCTTTGTGAAATATAGTCAAGCAAGTGAGAAGACAAGCCACAAATTAGGAAGAAATATTTGCAAAAGACTGTTATCCAAGATACACAAAGAACTCTTAAAACTCAACAATAAGAAAATCAGCAACCTGAACAGAAAATGGGACCAAGACCTTAAGAGATATTTCAGCAAAGAAGACATACAAATGGCAAATATTCAGATAAAAGTGCCATATCACATGTCACCAGTAAAATACATATTAAAACAACAGTGGTGTATCACTATACACATATTAGAATGGTCACAATCCAGAACACTGAAACCAAATGCTGGTGAGAATGTGAAGAATAGAATTGTCATCCATTGCTGGAGGGTGTGCAAAGTGATTCAGTCACTTTGGAACATAGTCTAACAATTTTTTACAAAATTAAACATTCCCTTACCGTAAGGTCCAGAAATCATAGTTCTTATTTTTACTATAATGAAAGTTGATGTTTACACAAAAATCTGTGCACAGATGTTTATAGCAGCTTTATTCACAATTGCTAAAACTTGAAAGCAACTACGATGCCCTTCAGTAGGTGAAGAAATAAACAAACTTTGGTCCATCCAGACAATGGGCTATTATTCAGTGACACAAATGAGCTACAAAGCCATGAAAAGATATGGAGGGAATGCATATGGCTAAATGAAAGAGGTCAGGTCTGAAAGAGGTTACAAACTAGCATGATTCCACCTCCATGGCCTTTTGGAAAAGGCAAAACTATGAGGACAGTAAAAAGACCAGTGGTTGCCAGGGTTAGACTGGACAGAGGGGTGAACAGAAATTGAACAGAGAAATTTTAGGTTAGTAAACCGCTCCGTATGATGCTATAATGTTTGATACATGTTATTATCCATTTGTCCAAACCCACAGAGTGTACAACCCCAAGAGTAATTCCTAATGGGTCAGTGTGATAACCATGTGTCAATGTAAGTACATCACTTGTGACAAGTGTGCCTGATGGGGGATGGTGATAATGAGAGAGGCTATGTACATGTGGGGCAGGGCGTATGTGAGAAATCTGTGTACCTCCCACTCAGCTTTGCCGTGAACCTACTCTTGAAAACAAACAAACAAAAAGTGTCAGATTACTGTAAAATTTGAGAACTCCATAAAATTTCTTTTGTTATGAGCTGTAAGATTTCAGGACATTTTAATTACTTGTGCAATATCTATTTTTATATACTCTTTGAATGAAGGACTACTCCTAAAAACATTGCCAAGCTCCAGGGGTCCTTGGTAAATCTACCTTGACTGCTAATTTGCCCCTTACATTTCTTTCTCTTCTGCATTTCCAACTATTGGGGGCAGGGCTAACTTAGGACCTTCATTATTTCCCCTACTGTCTTCTTGGATGTGGACTAAAACTATTACAATCGAACCTTCATGCCAAATAAGAATTTACCCAACTAAAGCTTTTCAAGGTTTCCCTAGAGATTTTAAGCTTAAATCCAAAACTCTGAATTTAGCACAGAAAGCTTTTCAGATACGTTCATGGTGTCCCATTCCAGCCAAATAATTCTCATCAATTGATGAGAAATAGAATTATTTGAAGAGCTTTTTAAAACAAACCAATGTCCAACCCAGGTCTAAATAGCACATACACCTATTCGTGGTCATAAGAAACATTTTAAAGCACACTCTGTGATTGTAATTGTGCAGTCACATTGCTAAAGTTCCATATAAACTGAGTTCACACTCCCTTCTTCCCTGAAAGGCTTCACTTTGTCTGTACCAAAGAGCTTGCGATTCCTGAACCAATCGTGATATCTTGAGACCTGAAATATGTTCCTTCTGTCCAAAGTCACATAGTTATATTGTGAGGCAACAAGAGAAACCCTGAAATCCCCACCTTCTGTTCCCCAAATTGCAGAATTAAAGAAATCTACATCTTGAAAAAAGTTACCTCCACTCATTTAATTTTCCTAGCAACCAAGGGTATGAAACAGGTAGTAACTTCTTCAAGATAACAAAGCAAACCATGGCAGGAAGAAGACTGAAACCCAGGAGTCTTTACACCTAAGTCCATGCATCAGGCCACCCAAGGATGGCCGCCGCCATCTATACATTCATCCATCTTTTTATGCACTCATCCATTTACATAACCATCTACAAACAAATCCACCCATTCATCCATTCCACACAAAAAGCGTGCCTCTTCTCTGGCTGCTGTTGTCTTATAGACACTTCTGTTTATGCCCCCAGAAGGCACATGGTAGTCTCCCTGCGACTCCACCCGCTTAGTTCCTTAAAAGTCCCACTGCTCCCTTAGCTATGAGGTTTTGGTAAGACTCTTGATGCCACCTGGCATTCACTCTAGTTAATCTTGTTGTTCACCTTTTCATCCTCAAATGGTAGTGGCTTGAGATTGTATCATTTAATGGCTTACTAACAATTTGCATTTGTGTCTATATTGCTACAGAGACTTCTGACGTCTCCAATATAACATCGCTAATAATAACAGAAGTCTTCAGCATCATAATGCAACAGACGCTTCCTTTTGCTCCTTGAATGCTTTTTCCATAGTTAATTTTCTAGCTTACTCTTTGCTACCTTCAAAACTCACATAAGCATCTTTCTTCCTCTCTAGGACACTTGGGGAATTGAGTTATATCTACAAGTTCATAGAGATCTGTAAAGAGTATCTCCTTCAAGACTAGGAAGCAGAGATCCTTCTATGGGTGAGGAAACTTGCTATAAACAACCTAGAATCTCACGTCGTCTATTGCTGTAGACCAGGAATCTAGGAAGGAATGAATCACGGGCAGTCTCTCAAGTCAATTTCTTCTGGTTTCTTCTCTGCGACTGGTGTGTAACTTCTCTACACACGTTTCACTTCTTTATCATCCAAAATGATTCAGGAACCAGTCTATGACTGTGCTGTCCTTAACAATCAGAAATGCAGCTGGAAAGGATGAAGGAGAGCCAGGGAAAGATGGCGAAAGCTCATAAGATAATGAATACTTAGTATCACATGGACAGGAGTGGAAAACACCTGGAATAGAGTTGAATGTGTTTGGGAACAACTGGACTTCAAAATATTAAATACATTTTTCACCGTGATAATTCTCAAATCTCTAGCTTCACTAACAACACTGCATCACTTAGAAGAGCATATGATAGTACTTCTTTCCAAATGTATTTAATGATTGAACTTAGTTTTTCTTTTCGCATTAATATCCCAATACTTCTTTCCCTTCACTCACCTCCTACCCTTCTCTCCTTTGATCTCTTGCCTTCCTTGTTGTTTCTCAATTATGTCAGATATGAATCTGCCTCGGATTCTTTTTATAAGCTATTCTCTTCGCTTGTAAGAGGATGACTCTCATAACTCTTCAAGTATTCACTCAAATATCACCTCCTTCTAGATAAGCCTTACCCTGATTTAACTATCTAAGATTGCAGCTCTTCTTACTCCTTCAAAACTCCATATAGCTTTTACCCTGCTATATTTTTTTTCTTATACTGTGGCATTTGTCACATTTTATAAAATTCTAAGTACTGCATCTTTGTTTTGTTCATCGGTGTCAAGTATGGTCTTCAGCACACTGCAGATACTCAGTTAGGAATCCTTGCATGAATGAGTGTATACCTCACACACTTGGATATACACTTTGAGGTTACTCTTTTTAAATGGGTTAAAAAAATAAGAACAGAGAAATTAAGATTTGGTTTCAGGATAGATGGGGAGACAGAAACACACTCTATCACTTTTCGCCACTCTTGGAAAATTGCCTTTCAAAGAAACAGCAGTCATCAATGATATAAATAAACCACTATATTTGGGAAAGAAGGGTCGGCGGAGTACAGAAACTCCAATTTTGCTCATAGTTGATGAGTTTTAGCTGATTGATAGGCTTAGGTAGTGACATGTAAACCACGGCAGCATTCGTCAGTCAAAGCCACCCTTTGTCAACACACGAAGGTATTTTATTTGACATGAAGGGCATAGATAAGTGCAATAGATTTTTCATTTTCCTTTCTATTTGGAGCTGTCTTCTCCTTATACCACCCGTCCACGGACATACTTAATAACTTACCTGAGTTTGCTGTGATCAGCCTCTCAGCATTTTGTATACTCTAAAGGCTAATGATCTCTAAATGTCTGGTGTAAGAATAACCTTTACTATCTTTGTACACTGTGTCCAGATTCTATGAAACCTACTTTAAAAAGCATGGATTGCTCTCTGCATTCTCATGTGGAACTCTCTCTGAATCCTTTTTCTTTAGTTCATATGAGCAAGAAGCTTTTAAAATATATACTCCAAGAGCATATCCTTCAAAACAGATTTGTTCCTTTGCTCTTTTTAGAGAAAACTCACTTACGTTAGATTCTTCAATTTGAAATGGCAATATCCTATTTAATACAAGTGAAAACAAAACTTAGTTCTAAATATGCTGTGATTATTTACAAGTGGAATGTCTCACCTAGTGATAATTATCAACTCATAAGGCAAATAAACTCTCTAATGCCATGTTTTTCTCAACTTGGAGCACTGGCTCAAAGGTAATCTTTTCACTAAGGCTATTGTATTTCAGCTGCGGTCCTTGCTGATTGTCCAATGTGCCAAGAGCAGAAATCAAAACCAAGTCCTCATTATTTCACCATCTACTTAGGGAATCCAGCCAGACACCTTGAAGGGTCAATGGTTTTTTCTTATCAGAATTGACATCTACCCTTGATGTGGCTCTGTCTATCTTGTTTGCAGTGTGTCCGTTACTACAAACTTCTCAAGGCTTAGGAGCTGTCCAGGATGACAACATGGGATCCTGAATGGAATAGTCCCAGGCCAAGAGGTGGTTTCCTGGCAAAGGAGGTGCAACCATAGTTACATGGACACAGGGATCACTTGTCCTCTCAACGACTATATCCCTGACAATAGCTAGACTAACAGAATGATGGAATGTTCAGCTAAAAAAATAGCTTAAGGCACTTACTTGGTGGAACCCCCTGGAATTTGGGGTGCTTTTCTCTTAGATGCTGCCACAATGAAAAAATCAAGATCCTTTACCCAATGTCCAGATCTACGTCACTTCTTACAACCCAATGGTTAAATGGGAATCCAAGCGATTTTCAGGAAGGAGAATTCAAATTAATCGTTTATGATAAATATTCACCCAATTGTTCTCCAAAGGGACTTGCAACTTTCAAAAATACCTGTACAATGAGGGAAATGGGCTGTTGAATGCAGTAATTGAGCTGATGCTGAATCTAGGCTGTGCAAATACCTTCACCATTGGAGTGAGATTGAATTGACACCAGGCGATAATGGAGTTCTGGCCACTTGTAATAAAGTCCGTCTCATAATTAATCCAATATTATGACCTGACTCCTAGAAGCATAATTGAGATACACTTAGCAGTTGATAGAGTCCTCACACTGTAAGTGGGCACAAAGTGTACGTATTCTCAGTCTCATGTCAGCTTGTACCACAGAGACTCACTCAACAACAGAGTAGCAAGGACGACTTATTATATATCATCTGTGTTCTCAATCAATAAAACTTTCCCTCCCTAGCCTCACCGTATGTCCTCTCGGGTTTCACAACCTCAAGACCCACTTCCATACACGTGTCCCTAATTCCTGACATCATGTTACCGCCATGATTCGCAACTCATTGGATGGATGTACGCTGCTTCTAACAGGAGCCTGGACTCCTTCAGGATGTGCTGAGACTTCATCTATTGCCTGGAGTCAAAGGGAATGACAAGGCGGATATTGATAGAGTCAGGCACCACTTTGGAGAATGGTACCTCAAGTTACCCTGTGGCATAATCAGTAGCTGAAAGGAGATGGCTCTCCTCCATCAGCCAGGTGAGAGGCTTCCAAGACGTCCAGGAAATGTAAGAATCTCAGACATATAAATCCAAATAACTCACATCCCAGACATAGATTCCCTTTTTCCTCCTTCCATGTTCCTGAACTTGGCATGGAAAGTCTATGTAAAACAGGGAATACAATTCTTAAAAATACAAAAAATCATAATATGAAATGACATTGGTTTATCTCAATACTAATGATAGAATAAATATTCAAAAATATGAATCAATTAAATGTATAGCAATAATAAAAATACAATACAAAATTTATATGTTTCCTTTATTACACACAGAAAAACATGACAAAATTCAATACTATGTCAGAATAAGGAGTTCAGAAATAGACTATCACATATATTGTCAAATGACTTTTTTTCCTAAAGTGGCAAAATAATTTAAAGGAGAAAAGATAGCTGTTTTAAAACTGGTCTAGAAAACCTGAATATGTGGAAAACTCAACTTTGATTTCTGACTCATAACAAAGACGAAATACAATTTGATATGAATATCAGACATAAAAGAAAGATAAAAACAACAAAAAATGAGTTCTCGAACATTTCAGAAAATACTTTTTACCTTTGGAGTGGGCAATAGCTTTTTAAACAGGACACAAAAAGCAAAAACCCCTTGAAAATGAAGTATTAGTTGGGTTTTATAAAAATCAAAAGATTTTGTCACCAGAATGGTTTCCATTTGCAAGATCACGTAAGTTATTTTTCATGAGGAAAAAAAAAACAGTGACCTTAATTGCCCAACATTGAATACATTAATTCTTTTATATTTCATTCAGTTTTATATTGTAGGTTTTTCTCCATGTTCTCATTAAACACAAAAATACTTGCCACATCTGAATTATTCTTTTAGAACATTTTTCTGTAAAAATATGCCTATACGTTTATATAAATACAGAAACATTTTGCAGTTTAAATGATAAGATTCAAGAGGAAATTATATGCATGTTGGAAATCAGCAATTTATTTTTAAGAATTTTGGGGTACAATTATTTTCAAGTTTTTACAAATAAAATAATGTATATTTAGTTACAAGTATTTAGACCATAGTTGGAAGGGCTCATTAATTTAAATAGCTGTTTTGTGTGTATTGGTTTATTTTTCTTTAAAACATACAGAACCTAGAATTAAATAAGCATGAAAAAGATTATTTTATTCCCTTAGGACTTTCTTTTCTGTTACCAACAGCAATCACTTTCACAAACGAGAACTGAACTGAGGAGCTGTGAAGGCAAGTGGTCCATAAGTGCATTTCCCAACAAGGACTGAGCAACCATCACATGTCTAACTCTTGTAACGGCTCACTCTTTAGCAGGGGCTTGTGATTGCTAGCAAATCTGTACCGATGTTTCACTATCACCAAAATTATTGGCCATTCATTATCAATAGTGATAATAATAAGAAGAAAAACTGTCAAAACAGCGACTACTGTGTCTCCTCCAAAGGCCAGATTATCAGCTACTAAGTACTTTCCTCACTGCCTCTAATCACGTGCATCAAACAATTCACCCACCCATCTCGAAATAACCATCCATTGAGGCCACCAGTTTTCACTGTCGTCCATAGCTTTCCTGCCTACGCAGGTCAGATTCCATCACTCACACGTGTTCTCCGTTGACCCCTGAGCTCTTCACATGCATGATGATGCACCAGTGCTGGCTGCATTGATCGCTCTGTCTACTCTGCATCTGAACCCTAAGGCTGCAATCAGATTAGGAAAATGAAAAAAAAAACAACGCAACTCTGATGACCCTTCTGACTTTAATTCCTGATTGGTGACTTCAAAGTTCTGCCTGACATTCTGATTTCATTCCCTTCACCACTTCATGCGCCCACGTTTTGAGATAATCCTCACATCGTCTTATTCAACTCTCCAGCATCCTCGCTTTAAGTCGGTTACCGTGCTTCCTATTTTAACAGAGAAAGAGAAGCCGTCAGAAAAGAACATGTAGATGAACTCCCCATGACCTACGCCCACCGACCCGCATCTGTCCCTGGAGGACCCCCTCGTCTTCTGAGAGAGCTTGGCCAGCCCTGTACTCACCTTTCTGAACGTCCTGGATTTACTAGGGATGGAGTGTGCATGCCCTCCCATAAGCCCAACTTTCTCCTCGTATATTAAGCAATAACCTCTTTTGTCCACTGGGTGACATTGCTCCCACGACTGTCCTCTCTCTCCTGCATCACCAGTATTTGTCTTTCTGCCAGATCATTCACTACGGCTTCATATATTGCAATTTCCTTCATGATAAAGATGCTCTCTGTAGTTACATTTAATTTCAGATCCTGCTTCCATATTTTCAGATAGCATTTTGTGTAAACCGATTCCCTCGAAGTCCCTAAACTTCATATCTTCAATCCCTCTTCTCCCATCCTCCCTAGAAACCGCTTCAGCTGGTGTTTTCCTGACCACACCACGGACAAAGCCTTTGAAGGATGATGTCCGCATTGCTAAAACCAATGGCAAGTGGCTCAATTCCGTCTTACTTCAACTCTCAGCAACACTTGGCGCAGTTGATCATTTTCTCCATTTTAACAATTTTCTTCACTTAACTTCTCAGGCACCATCCGTTGTACATTATTGATGACTCCTTTCCAGTCTTCATTGTGGTTTTCTCCTTATTACTCTGATTTCTAAATAGTAACATGTCTCAGGCTGAATCCTCAGAATTTCTGTTCTTACCTGCTTGCAATCAATCATTTAGTGAACTCAAGCAATCTTGTGGATTTAAATACTCAATCCTGATACTAAGGTAAAAATAATTCTCAGATTTTAAAAAGTTGCAACAATGGAAAGAGAAAGTCTATAAAACAAGCCATCCATCACAAGGGTCTTATAAATAATAAATGTTCAAGAAATCCAGTAGATTCTTCAAAGGAAGCATCGAGACAAAAGTGAGCAGCATAGATGTGTTTCCTCCCATATGTCCCTGAGAGGGCTCAATATTCTTAATAAAATGAGTAGTGATGTTCACCATTTGCCTTTTATATATAAATGGCTCTGACTCTAGCTCCAACTCAGGCTAGCTTTATCAGAAAAGGAAAATATAATGAACAGCAGGAGGGTGAGTGTTGGTCTCAAAGGAGGAGATGAGCAGACAAGACTAGGAGAGAAGGGACCAGAGGTAGGGGAGACACCAGCAGCAGGAGAGCAGGTGTGAAGCCCTCTGTTTAGACCGTGCAAACTGTGCAGCAGCATCAGGGATTCTCAGACTGTCTCCACCCACTGCCTTCCAGGTTCTAAGATGAGAGCATCTAATTGGCCCAGTCTGGCTCCATCTCCCGCGTCCAGAGAGGTAACTAAGTTAAATGTCAGCTACTGGTTGCTGGGTGCCCATCCTCACATACTGGAATTCATTGTCAGAGATGATAAGGACACTAAAACAGCAGAAATATAATAACTTTAGAATGCACTTCATTATGGTCTGATGAGAGATACCGAATTTTTCTAAAACACTTGGTTAACTTCATAAACATTTTCTAATTAAGCCTCATAAAATCATTTTTGTGTGCTATGCAAGTAGGAAGTTTTCACATGAACATCACTGAGATAAAGATACAAAGGAACAGAGGTTAAGCTACCTACCACAAGAAATTCAATTAATAAGAGAGGTAAACTTGGAGGAGACACAGGGAGGTAATTTATAACTCTTCACTATACCTTGCGTAGTGTGTCTCCCACCAAGATGGTGACCTCGTACAAAAATTCATGGAAACCAGTCACGATCTTACATCAACAGTAAAGCTGAGACGAAAGACTGTAGCCGTGTTCATACCACCATCACACCCCTGCCCTGACCACAGCTCAGGGACCGCTGACGTTGTCAGGTGAATTTGAAAGCAAACTCTCTTCAATTTATTGTACACGTTAGGTTTTATTCAGTGTTATGTTCATTTAGAAAATTTTATTTTAAAAGCGAAACAAGTAACTCCATTTTTCCACCCTAAACATATTCTTAGTGTAGGAAAGGGTGAAATTTTACTTTTGTCCTCAGAATTTTTTGACTGGGACTGAGAGTTTTTTGGCTGACGCAAGGCAGAGTCACAGGAGAAAAACATACACATTTATATGTGTTGTGTGACACAGGAGCCCTCGTAAGAAATGATGACCCAACGAAATGATGAAACAGCCATGTTTTTGTAGTAGGTTGAGAAAAGAGAGGCTATTATGGAAAGGCAAGCAAACTCTGTGAGAAGGCTAAAAGAAGATACATATTATTTTCACGGGGTCTGCTTATATAGAATGCTCTTGGGCTCAACGTCTCATCCTCGACGATAAAAATGTTCCTTTCCTCCTGGATGAGGAAGAGTCTTCATATAGGAATTTTGTCACCTGCTTTCCAGAATAAAAAAGAAGATCAGAGTGCCTTTCTCGCATCTGCTGTCTCTCAAGTACTCTTAACTCAAAATAGTCAATGTGCGAAATCACATATTTGGGGGAACATGTTATGAACTCCTGCAGTAAACCTGGATCTAAACAACAACTGTGTGTTGAACTGAAGACATGACCAAAAGTGGTGAGCATGCGAGCACTGAATCAGGACACGCCTCTCCTGAGGGATGGAAGGACGTGCTCGGAGGCTTAGATGACCTGTGCCGAGATCCGTTCTCAGCAAGATGATGAGGTGGGAAGACTGCCTTTGGTGCTTTTCTGTCCTCCTGTCGGGTTATATACCAGTGTCTCAGCAGGCAGTGTGCTTTCCCTCCTCCCTAAGACTCTTGCTGTACGTGATTAGCTGCTAATCTCTGTCGAGATATTAGATGATATCTCCCTGAGGACATAATGGGTTTTTTTTATTTGGCTATAAGACTCCTCAAAGTATTTATCCTCAGAAAATAAATCTATTAGGTTGTTGAAGTGTCAAAGAAGCCTATTAGAGTAGATTTCTGTCATGTTCCTCCTGGAACTCCTGAAAATGCACTTAATCGGAAACACCTCTTTTCCTACGGGTAAAAATATAGTCCTCCTTGCTTACGGCCAAAGTAGATGCGACAGTTCTCCCATTTTGACCCTCCCTTCCCAGATAAAAGGAAGCAGAAATGTTGAGCAAAAAAAATCCCATCAGGTACAAGACATAAAAGTCCCATTAATGCTGCTTTCTTGGAAACAGATTTTGAAAACCTCATCATAAATATGGAAAGAAATAAAAATCAGAATACAAAAGAAAGCATCTCCATGCCTTAAGGCTTTCTCCCTCAAGCATTGCTCTGCATTTCTGTGTTGGGCAAGTGGGAGAAACCCTACGCTTTCAGATCTAAGTCACTCCTTCGTAAGTCACTGGTGCTTAGAACAATTACATTTCTTTGAAGTTGAAATGAATCTATGCATTCAGACACTTATACTCCAGAAATTTTTGAAACTATTTATCAAGAGGTGGAGGGAAAGACACTTAAAATTGGATGGAGAAGAAGGTGGTTTCTGGTAAGGAAAATGCCTGCCTAACAAGGAAATGAGTTGGAAGATATTAATGTTGCAAGAAAAAAATCTAAATATACCCTACAGAATAGAAACATCTCATTAATCCATCAGTGTTGACGGGGCAAGATTCATGGTGGAATTAAAAAGTCTGACACAGATTGGAAAAAATCTGCCATCATCCTGTCACCTGTCTTATTATTCTGTTTTAATAACATCAAATTAAAGATGTATCCTATAGTTTTCCTCCTTTGAAAAATATGTCCTCAGGGAGGGTATAGATTATACATCAAACATTTGCTATAAATTATTGGTTCCCGGGGTTAGAAGTCCAGCTCTTCTAAAATTGGAGAGAAGGAATCTCAAAAGTGCACTGTCTAGAAATTTTATTAAATATTTATGGTCTAACTATTTCAGGAGCAAAATACAAATGGTCAAATCTGAAATCCCTAATGTCATGAGTAAGGAGTTTTACCCACCAGCATGTTTGGGATGCGCCATTCTGGGGTGTCGACTTGTTCCTTCATCGGGAACATCCATGGTACATCAAGAGGGTACACTGGTTGCTACAGAGAGCAAGTAAGAAGGCAGAGGGTTCTTAATCAAGACCCTCTAGGTCACTAATAACAGAACACGCAGCCTGCTTAGGCAAAAAGAGACTTGTGTTATACTGAGAAGTTTGCCCCCAGGAATGTAGGGACAAAGAACAGCAGGGTCTTGTTGGAAGCTCAAACCAGGAAATGGTTGTTGGTAGCAATCACGGTCTGTCTGCCTGTATGTCTCTCTGTCTCTGTCTAACTATTTTCTCTCTCTCATCTCTTGCCTCTGCTTCTGAGTGTCTGATCCACCCTTTGGTTTCTGCATGTTGAATACCCACCCTTGTGGTTTCTGTTCCCTTGCACCTCTGAACTTGGAGACAGTTCAAATACCGTCATGCTAGCCACCCATAAAAAAGTGAGATGAGTTTCAGTTTCCTAGGGATTAGAACTTTATTGGTCCAGGTTGAGTCTAAACAACTATTTCCCAAAGGCTGTCTTCGTCCATTCCAGAGATAAAAGAAAACATCTTAGATAAAAGGGATCATTCTGTTCATGATGGGCCTGCATCAGGGGAAAAGATACAGAGATGCCGAAAATATAAATCCTATGGAGGGCTGCGGGTAACTCACTACGGGATGTGAGGATGGTCTCGCCTTTACCTCTCTCATCCCATCAAGAACAAGAACTAATTAGACTAACCTGACAGCGAAGTGGAGGTTTTCCCCCTTCCTTTATCTTCCTTGTGTATTTATTTTGACTTTGGGCATATCTTTTTCATTTTTGTAGACGTAATTGAAAAGGCAGCCTCTAAATAGAAGAGAATGATTCTTTATTCAAGGACACAAACAGCAAAGCTCTTCACATTCACTGGAAGTTCCCGAGCAGCTGTGAAGCTTCACTAACTCTTTGGGGATCTCAGGCAAATCATTTTATAATTCTATAAAGTTAGGGAATAAATGAATCCCCCTTCCCTCATTGAAACTGAGGGAGAACTCATTAACCTGATCCAATGATCAGAGTGCTGAAAAATATTGCCTTTTCCACAATGTCACAAAAATATTAAAATCCATTAAATGATATGGATCAGTCAACTGGAAACGTAAATATTTTGAGAAAAAAAATGTTCCCCAAAGGGTTCAAAACAGTTGTTAATGTAAGACACATGACTAGTTAAATTAGTGAAGTAGGGAAGACGGGTAAGGAAGGTCAGTGTGGGGTACACATAAGGTGGACTGTATACTTTCTTGATAAAAAGGCACTATTGTTTGAGGGTGACTTCAAAATGCCAGAAGCTGGAAGAATCCTTTAAGCTACAATCATATTTATTTAAAGTACCAGAGATGAAAAGTAAAGTAAATAAGACCAGTTACTCCCTTGGCTAAACTTGGATCTATTACTCATCACATGAACAAATATTACCTGTAGCTGATGGATGAAAGAGGGTGAGGTAGGGCAAAATATAAAAGACTAATGTATAAAAAAGTGGCTAGAACCTCTAGACTTGGTTCTAACCTGTAAAGAGCTTAGGAGTTGTCCCAGTTGCACTTACAACAAGCGAAAGCTAGACAAACTGAAAACCAATGATTTCTCTGCAACCCATAAGAGAACTGATGTCGCAGGGAAAACCATCAATCCAAAGAGAAAGCCATCCCCCAAATCTGAAGAGAGAGGCACGTCCAGAGGGACACGGATGAGATCTGCTGCTTACCTAGGAGAAAAGGGGGGCATAATTTAGTAGGAACCTTAAAAGGCAATTCTGATGAGTTGCTGGAAAATGAGAGAAAGTTAGCATGCGAGTGAGAAACTCTTTGGGGGATGCAGTGTTAGTGAGTGGGCGTGATAAACTTTCCTGAGCTTTGCTTCCGGGAACCTGGCTCTCATGATGAAGATCTAAAGACGATCTTCTTGTGACGCTGTTATGGGGAGAGGAAAGATAATCGTTGTGAAATACACGTGGAGTCTTCTCCATAACAAAAGCCTGCACTCTGTGGGGAAAGACCTTGCAAGCTCCATCTCAGCCAGGAGAGCATTCTTTCTTCTCCATCCTTCTCCAGCTTCCCTGTTTCACCTAAGGTGGTCCAGGAACATATGCAGCAGGGTCAGGGACTGATACAAAAGAATCTGTGTTACAAATGTATGGGCCAGTGTACTGTCAGTCTTTAACCCATGTTTCACTATATGTATACTGTTTTTCAAGACCATTTTATTAATCCATGAATTCCAAAGATATGATAGGCAGACACTATCCCAGTTTTTTTTTTTTTTTTTTTTTGGTTGAAATAGTGAAATTCCTGAAGTAATTCAGTGATTGAGACATTCAGTACAAAAATTAAGACTACGTGGTCTCTACTCTTCAATTTCCACCATTATAACATAAAGCTTCTTTCTACTCCCTGGAGACAAGAAGTGCGTATAAATGTCTGTCCATTTAAACTTCCTCATTTCCATTAGTCCTCGTTCCCTCCGACTTATCATCCTAAAGACAAAATGTAGAATGACTGTAGTGTTCAAAATTCCCAACCCAATATAATAATTATATTTACATCTTCTTTTCCTCCATTTATTTCTAAATAAAAAGATTGCTTTCTGTTGGATTTTAATCTTAGCATCAGTTAGATTAAACAAATAAATATAATTATATTTCTTACTATACCACTATTAAAATGTATGCATGTGGCCATTAAACGGTTCTTGATAGTCAACCTAAACATCTGAATTATTCCTTTCAAATGGAAAATAGAAACCAAAGACTAAAACCGAAACATAATCTCATTTGACAAAAGAAATACTTTACTTTTTTATCAACTCTAAAGGTTCATGAAAGTGGAAGAAAGGCACATCCTTTAGTTTGGAAAATACATCAAAATATGTTCAGGTAATTGGAATGTGTGTGAGTTCAAGATAAGAGTGAATAAACTGCTGAATTTAAAACCAGTGATAATATTTTCTCAGGAAAATTAAATATCCAGTCAGTCTTCACACAGAGAAACAGGACGATGATTATAAATCTATCCAATTTTCTGAAAGCAGGGTTAAAATGCATGTCAAGTGTTTGGGGGAAAAAGAGATTCCTTCTTAAAACTTGTTTGTTTTTTTTTTTCTAAATTCATGAAAAATAATCCTTAAATACACATGTCACAGGAATTTCCAGTTCACTCAAGATAGTAGCACAGACTCATCTCTTCTTGCTTCTCCCCAATGACAAAGCCTGGAAATAATAAAAGAGACAGCAGAAAAAGAAATCTAAAAGGTGAAAAGAAGGAGGCAGGCTGATTGAGGACCCTCAGACAGAAGGGACATAGTGTTAGTGTGTCTTATCATCCATATATCCAACCGACAAAAGGACTCAGCCCTGTGGTTTGGTGAGTCCCAAGAGAGCAACCAAGGCAACTCAGGTAGGCTCATTCTCACCCCAGTCTGAATCTGAGTCCCACACCCAACACAGAAGCACCTAAATCTAGAATGCAAATATTAACAGACCTAAAGGGATAATCAGACAGTGACCCAACTATACGAGGGGACTTCAGTACGAAAGCCACACCAATGGACAGATCAGACAGAAAATAAATCAACAAAAATAAACAAGCATGACTACATCCAAGTCAAAATCTTCTCCACAGTGAAGGAAAGTGCAATGAAATGAAAAGACAGTCTACGTCATGGGAGAACATTTCTGCAAATCACATTTCTAATTAGAAGTTAAAATAAAAAACATATAAATGATCCACACAGCTCAGTAGCCAAAAACAATGTGATTTTAAAAAGGCTAGAGGCACTGAATAGACATTTTTCCAAAGAAGACATACAAATACATGTGAACGTGTTCAGCGTCACTAATCTCCAGGGAAGTGCCCATCAGAACCACCGTGATCTCATCATCTCGTGCCTGTTAAAAGGCTGTCATCAAAAAGAGAAGAGAGAACAAATGTTGGCGAGAATGTGGAGAAAAGGGAAACTGGGCACTGTTGGTGGGAATGTAAATTGTTGAAGCCACCATGAGAAACAGTATAGAGATTCCTCCAAAAATTTAAAATAGATTATCACATGACCCAGCAATTCCACCAAATCACTGTCTTGTAGAGACATCTTCTCTGTCATGTTCATTGCAGCAGTATTTACAATAGTTAAGTCGTGGAAACCACCCAAGTGTCCTTGGAAGGATGAATGGAAAAAAATAATGTGGTATATGTATGCACAGTGGTATATAATTCAGCCATGAAAAAAGAAAGAAATCTCAGCATCTGCAAAAATTTGGATGTTCCTTGAGGACATTATGTAAAGTAAAATAAGTTAGACAGAAAAAGATAAATGTTGTATGATTTTATTTTTATGTGGAATCTAAGAAAATCAAACTCAGAACAGATTTGAGGTTTTCAGAGACAAGGAGTGGAAGTAGGGGTTGGGGTAGGGAAATTGATGTTCATCAAAATGTACAAATTTAAGTTACAAGGTAAATAACTTATGATGATGTGATGTACAGCATGGTGACTATATTTAGCAAGACTGTATTATAGTTTTGAAAGTTGCTAAGAGAGTAGATCTTAAAAGTCCTCATTAAAAGAAAAAGATGTAACTGTGAAGCAATTGGTGTTAACAGTTTAGATGGTGGTACACATTTTACAATGTATACCTGTATCAAATGATTATGTTGTACACTTTAAACCAATATATTATATATCAATTACACCTCCACAAAACTGGAAACAATAAAGTAAAATAGTGACATCAAAAATAAAATAAAATCACACAAAGATTTTCACCAGAGACTATACGGAAAATTTTCCTTTGACTCTAATATTACATTTTTGTTATTAAATCTATACACATTAATAATATTTATATGCACCTAATTAATTATCTGAATATCTAAAGGGCTGTTTTGCCTTTCAGTCTCTTAGCCACTGTTTTGACAGTCATTTCAAAAGGGAAAAGAAACAACAAATATCTTCTCATTCAAAACCACCATCATTTCATCTGAATTCAGAACTACAAATTCATACTGTCTTGGAATTTCTCTGATGGCTTCAATCGTAAATTTTGCTTAAAAAGATTGTCCTATATTTTATGCGTTTCTTGGTAAATGATTGGTTTGAAACAGCCCAATTCATTGTTACCAGCAGTAACGACACTCCGGTGCAGTATTTTTATATGATACTTAAAACTTAAAACTCTGTGGTCCTATATTTACCAACTCACCATCCAGTCCATTTGGGAGCAACTTGTACAAGGACAAATTACCTATTTTGGTTATTCCATTTTTCAAATCTGTCCACGTTTTTTTATTCATATCTTTGCATCCGATCAGTCAGCCTATTGAGTTTATATAGTAGGCATTTGATACAGTATTATGTTGAATTAATTAAAGTACGTACAAATGGCCATGTTTTGATATCACATATGTCTTTTTAGTTAATCTAGAAAATACTCAACTTTCCTCTGCAACAGTCATTCCAATCATTATTTGAAGATAGGTGTTATTTTTCATAATTTTTTTCTCTAAATGTTAAATGTCCCTACTGCCTTCCATCGTATTCCACAAAATAACTCTTACACTTTCCACTGTATGAGTTTCAGTTTTTCATTTTCTTCTTAATACATTTCAGTGTCAATTGCCAATTCAAATCTGTCATATCCTGCTCCCATGTTACAATCTCAGGTTTAGTCTGTGAATTAACTTGCTCACTCAAATATTAACAGCTCTATCTCAGTGCTACATTTTACCATGGTTCTGATTAGTCAACCAGTGATGTCTGAGAAGTTTCTACACTGTTAACTTTTTCTGTGTCATTTATGACTAAGACATGATAACCGGAGAACTAAAGATTTGTCCAAAGCTGGGCTGTCTAATACCGGAGCTGGTAAGGACAGGGGGCTACTGAGCATTTGAAATGTGGCCAGTCCAAATCAAGATGTACTGTGAAGTATAAAATACGCACTGAATTTCAAAGAATTATTTTAAAAATGTAAAATGTCTCATTAATAATTTTATATTGATTATGTGTTAAAAATATAATATTTTAGATATATCCAATTAAAATGTCTTATTAAAATCATTTTACCTATTACTACTTACTTTTAAAATACACTGATTAGATTTAAATTTACATTTAAATTTAAATTTGAAATTATATACGTGACTTGCCTTTGTGGCTCACATTTTATTTCTGTGTGACAACATTGGCCCAAAGTCATGTAGCTGTTCAATAATGGAAAATTAGAACTCAATTTCTCAGATTTTGGGTCCACGTTGACCAGTTCTGTATATCATGGCTTGAAAAAAAAAAAAAGATTCAAAGCAATCAAATGACTACAAATCTGTCTTTATTGCAGAAGTTTTATAGTAGAATCACCATTTTTCTGCTCCGAATAATTTGACAAACTGACTTCCTGATGATGGCCAGCAGCGGCAGTAATTGGAAATGGTCTTCTTGGGATTCTGCAGGTATGATCTGCACATATGTAGGTTACGTTGATTTTTATTGAGAACCTGCACCAAGAAATCCCCTTCAGACAGACTGAATAAAAACATCAAGTCCTCAGTGGTGCTCTCACTTTTAAGCCTTAGTACAATGGCATGTGATACATTAAAGTTAATTTGTCACTTTATGGAGAGTCACCCTGCAGCAAGGTTTTGATTATAATAGGCATTCTTTAGATCATCTCCCAGGCACATTTTGCAACACGCAAATGAAATAAAGGTATGATTTGTTCCTCCTTTCGGCCAGATTCAGTCTAGCAGCTGATAGAAGTTTATTTTTTATCTTAACATTGGAGGTAGCCCCTGGTACTGCTGAATAATTAAGGGCCATGCTTCCTGCAGTTCCTCAGTAAGAAAATACCATTAGTTAACAACGGAAACAGAGTTAAGGTTGCTGCTTAGAAAAGTAGTAACTAATTCCCGCGCAAAGTGTGCAATTCTTTTTGTATCCTTTCCCCCTAAATTTGCAAATTCCTTGAGACCTCAGCATCCGTGGGAAAATGCGTAGGCTTCTCATCATGTAGGTGATGTTGGTCCAACAGTTCAAGGGAACCTCTAAGTGAAAGTCACTTAGAAATGTCTTCCTTTGGTAAATAATTTGCCCATTTACATTAATCTCAGTATAGATGCTCTATGCAGAGATCTTGGTTAAAAACTATCCACTGTACCAAGAGTTTAGGAAGAAACTCCCTTTAGTCTAATTTTAATTGTTTGTGGTCCATCTGAACTTTTTGGTCTGTGACAGTTCATGGGCTGGAGGGTGGGGTGTCAGTCATGGTGGGACTGAAAATCAGCCACTTGTCTGTAATCCTCTCCAAGAGTCACAGCTGGAAAAACTCCTTGGTATACGTGAATGCAACTGCACAAAGCTGGTTAGATCAGTGTACTCCAAGTTATCACCCAGAGGCAGGACGAAAGACAAGATTCAGGGTCACGTGGGTTCACTAAATATTACCACAGGGGCATACTTGTCAATATACATGCAATAACATCTCTTTTCTTCACCTTCCTGCAGTCTACGTCTCTTGGCTTCATATTTCAAATTTTGCAGTTCACACTGGAAAACATTCTAACTAACTAGCTCCACTGTAAGGCTAATTAAATGATCGTGTCTACCTCCAACTAACCCCATGTTATTCTACTATAGAGTCATGTCTGTGATCTCAAGGCAACTATGATCTTTTGAAATCATGCATTTATTTGGTTAGTTACCTAACTTCTATCTCCCACTAGACTCTAAATTGCACATCTATCACAGGGTCTATGACATCAAGGGTCCACAACTGTCTGGTGAATATTATTGCATCTAGAAGGGAGACCCTGTTACACAGTTAGAAACATGAGTGATGCCACAGCAAGCGATCAGGAGGGACCAAGATAAGGTCTATTTGAGCAAGAGAAGTCTGGTGGACTAGAGGTAGCATTGCAAGGAAAGAGTCAAGGACTAGAAACTGAGGGATTTCTACAGTTGGGTCACTGAGGCAAGCTGCCAATAAATTATAATATGTAAATCTGTAACACCTCCATCTGCAACAGATGCATTTATAATTTATATTATTTTTTTAATTGAGGTATAGTCAGCTTACAATGTTGTGTCAATTTCTGGTGTACAGCACAATGTTTCAGTCATACATGGATATACGTATATTCATTTTCATATTCTTTTTCACTGTATGCTATTACAAGATATTGAATATAGTTCCCTGTGCTGTACGGTATCAACTTGTTTATCTATCTTATAAATACCAGTCATTGTCTGCAAATCTCGAACTCCCAGTTTATCCCTTCCCGCCCAACATCCGCCCTGGCAAGCACAAGTCTACATGCTATGTCTATGAGTCTCTGTTTTTTTGGTTTATAATTTATAATTTATATTATTTCATTTATCCCACTAAACAGGCTCTATTTTCTGGACCAGTCCAGGTTATTCATCTTTTCTTATTGTCCATGTTTTGCACATCATGTCCTTAAGTTTACAGAGCTGTTCCACTAGGATTGTCTGCTTCTCTTTATTGGGGCATTTACAATTATCTGCTGATTTTTTTAAAACATTCATCTGCAAATGAGTAAAGATCAATGTAAGTACTGTATCTTTATCATAACATTAAGAGAGATCTGTTTCCTCCAGTGATATCTGTGATGCTCTGATTATTTTTCTGAAACAATATTCGTGTGGGGACTTATCTTCTGGATTTTTTTGGTATGTGTATTTGCCTATCTTGATGGCTCCATGCCTTTTCAGGTTTGAGGAGGAAGGAGCAATATCTTCTTTTTTTGTCAATTTTTTTTTTTTTTATTGAAGTACAGTCAGTTACAATGTGTCAACCTCTGGTGTACAGCACAACGTCCCAGTCATGCATATACATACATATATCCATCCAACGTCTTCTACTAGAAATAATCTTTTACACAATTCGTGAAGGTAGTCAAAGCTGAAAATCAACAGAGGGCATCATTCTGTCCCTATTGTCCATCCCCAGCTAACCCCAAAGAAAACATGTGCCAAGGCACCAAGCAGCATTGCTGTTAACTATTTGTAGCCTTTAGGATGCCAAAGTAGTAAGACAGTAAGACACAAGCCCGCGAGCCAAGGTTTTCTGCACTTCAAATTCCAGGGACAGGCAGTCTGAACTAAAATGGAATTCTTCCTAATTCTATTAGATTTGACCTTGGATAAAAGTATAATTTTTATAACTGGTCAAGCAAGTGAAAAAGAAAGTGAAATTTCTAAACACTAGGGAAAAAGAAAGGTATGTATGGGGACTCTGTCTGATTATTTATCTTATTGTGAATGTCTGTATTGGGGGAGCATATTTAAATTTTTAATTATGCAGGAACATACTCAGGCTCAGATGTTAATGTCCATGCAGTGATTAGAGAGGAAACACTTCACAGCATGGTTAGAAGAGACGATAAAATGATTTTACTTTAAAGTGCTATACAGCCCAGGCAAAAGTAACTCTCCAAAAGGCATCAAGGAAGCTGCTCTGGGTAACTCCCACTGCCCCAAATATCCATCTCTCCCGCGTCTCACCCTGCTGAGCTCCGGAACGCTGACCCAGGAGAACCATGCTGATTGGCTCCCTTACCTTCCGGATTTTGGCAGGGGTTCACCAACAGGGAGCACAAGCAAGATGATGAAGGAATGGAGTTGACATGTGGGTATTTATTTCCCTAGCTTCTTACTTTCAGTTTTGCCGCATTTAAGAGCTTCCCTCACCCAAAGTCAGGAGACCATCCCATACATCAGCCTCGAGTGTCTTCTCACTTCTTCAAACTTAGCATCAACTACTGAGCTTTCTATTACTACCCCTAAGATATTAGATCCTTGATTTCTCCATAGCTCATCTACATCTTGTAACAATACTTCATTAACTTTTCTTAGGGAGGGTACAGATCAGGGGTAAGTGTGTGCTTAGCATGCACAAGGTCCTGGGTTCAATCCCCAGTACCTTCACTAAAAAAAAATAATAATAATAATTAATAAATAAACAAACCTAATTACCAGCCCCCAATTTAAAAAAATGTGGTATTAAAAAAAAAAAATTCTCTTCTTAAATGTCCCAGTATGTATACCATGTTTTCTCTGCCAGGACCGTGGCTGATATGAAGACTTAAAAGTAAAGTACCATTCATCTTGTCTTTACATGAGGAAGAAGACTTTGTTTTTTCATGGTCAAGGAAACTATACAAAAAGTTTCAAGTTCAAATTTACCTCACTTATATATTACAGGAATCAAAATTTGAACATTAATGTAAGATTGTTCCAGATCAGGGATAGCAATGGCTCATTTGCTTAAGGAACATTTTAAACATACTGTGAAAGACACACCCATGGCCCAAGCCATGATTTTCCCGGAAGTGTCAGGGGTTTGAATACTCACTGAACATAAGCTCACATTTGAAAATGATAAAAAACATGAAAAAACATTTTAAAATGATTTACCATGAATGGGTCAAGAGCCATGTCACAGAGCAAAATTAGTGCATCAAAAAGAAAAGACAGTACAATAACCTGAAATGATTAACTGAGCTAATGTTTTCACAATAAGTAGACACAAAGAAAATACTATCAAAATAGTATTTAGCAACTCATACAATTAGAAAGAGGATTAGTAAGCTTTAAGGTAAATGTGAGGAGATTAGCCCAAAATGCAATTCTAAGCACTAAAGAGCTATAAACCATTGAAGAGAAGTGGAAAATATGAAAGAGAGCATGAGCCATTTGCAGCAACATGGATGCTCCTGGAGAATGTCATTCTAAGTGAAGTAAGCCAGAAAGAGAAAGAAAAATACCATATGAGATCGCTCATATGTGGAATCTAAAAGAACAAACAAACAAACAAAGCGTAAATACAGGACAGAAATAGACTCACAGACATAGAATACAGACTTGTGGTTGCCAAGGGGGCAGGGGGTGGGAAGAGATAGACTGGGATTTCAAAATTGTAGAATAGATAAACAAGATTATACTGTATAGCACAGGGAAATATATACAAGATCTTGTGGTAGCTCACAGAGAAAGGAATGTGACAATGAATATATATATGTTCATGTATAATTGAAAAATTGTGCTCTACACCGGAATTTGACACAACATTGTAAAATGATTATAAATCAATTAAAAAATGTTAAAAAAAAAAAAAAGAAAAAGTTAAAAAAAAGTGAAAAAAAAAAAAAAAGAAAAGAAAGAGAGCATGAGATTTTCAACTTTGGCCTAAAATAAATCCTAGAAGAAAAACAGGTAATATATCTTGTTAATAAATTCTAAAAAATATTTATAAAATAATGACAAAATTTTTCAAGCTTGATTAAACACCTGAATCTGAAACTGAATACATTGTCCAAAAAAAAAAGTTTAATAAATAATGTCAAAGAGAGTAAAAAAATAAATTTTTTTAAAAGAGGAAAGGTACATAAAGATACATTTCTGTAAAAATCACAATAAATGCATTACTATTTCAACAGTTCCAGTATCCTCCCTAGACTATAAACTGCTGATAAAAAACATACCCAGCTAAACTACTTTTCAAGAGTGGGGATAATTCTTTGGGAAAATCAAAGCCTGAGAACTTGTTGCTCAAGTCTTCACTGAAAGATTTACTACAGATTCACATGAACTAGAAAAAAAAAAATCCAGAATCATGACAAACGCAAGAAATATTCTAAAAAAGAAACTTAAAGAAATGAGTTGCTTTAAATGAATACTATTTTTCTCTCTCTGAGGTCATGGCTTTCCATCCACTGTGCACTATCTAGTTTATAAAAATTCACAGCAGTGATTTTATGCAGTAGCATTTGCTTCTCTTCCATAGTGAACAAAATGAAGAGGTTTTGTTTTGATGGTGATGATAGACCCCATTGGGAAGAAAAATAAAGGTCGTGAATGTCAACATATATCACATGATGTCATGTCAGTACTGGAGTGTTAGTAATTTAAATGTTTTTCAACATTTATTACATCTCAATGCAATAATAATAATAATAATAATAATAATAATAAAATGGGAAGGGACAAGTCCACACAAATGCTCCTGAAACATTAACACATGTACAAATCATCTCGTTAAAATTCAGATTAGATTGGGTACTTCTAAACGAAGCTTAAAAGCCTGTACCTCCTTCAAACTCCAGATAATCTGATTATTCGTTGCCCCAGGCTTACTCAGAGTCACAAGAGCTTCCATCCCTTCTGGAGGGAGTAACAGTTATTTGCAAGCTTTACAAATGAAACAAAACAAAGACTGTACATTAATTATTCACTAAATTGTAAACACTCCTTTGTATTTCTGTGTTGGATTATTACTTCCTTCTCAAATTGTACTTTGTAAATTACCTTTGATATTTTTTCCTAAAAGGGTAGAGTACCAGGCATCTCACCTGATATTTCAGATAAGTCATGTATCATTAACTCATGCTTTAAAATTCCAGGAAGGTTTTGTTTTTTTTTTTTTAATCCACTATTTAAACTAGAATTAAAATTCTAGCTCTCTCTCATGTAAGTAAGCTACTTGCTTGGCATTAAATGATCACAGTAAACAGTCTCACACAAATGTGAGGATATTTCACTAAACATTCTCATCTTTGTTTCCTTCCCCTCTCTGCTTCGCTGTTAACTACTGCCATTTTCCATTCTCTAATTAAGTAATTAAACACATGTTTTGGAATCATAATATGTAGAGTGCTTTCATCATTACAGGTAAAACAATGAGAATGGGGTTAATTATATTTTTTCTGCAGTGGAGGAAGAGGAGCAGATGGGGCTGAGCTATTTGTTTCTAAGTCTGGGCCATTCATGCTGACAGATTTGTGATGAACGTCAGAGCTAACGGAGTTGCCCGTCCTTACTGCATTATTTAATATTGGGGTGACTGCTTTGTTGAGATCACAGGATGGAAATAGTAAGGTCTTTGAGGAGCGTTCTGAATGTTCTGATTTGAGATTGCTTGGAAATGGCTAATGGAACTCCACCCCCATCATTTTAACTTCCAGTCTGAATCCCTGAGAGGCGGTTGTGATAAGAAAACAAACTATTTAAGGGAAGGGCTCAGCTTGGCTTTAATTCCAAGGGAAAGAAGACGGGAACCTGCCTGATTATACCCAAGTCTTCAGATTTTACCTTGTTGTCTCCATTTATATTCTCACCCTCACCTACCCCACCTCTTGCCTTCACTGAAGGATGGGATTCTTCTGAGGGCGGGGGTTAAACACGTTTTCTTATAAATTGTGGAAAACTTTCAGAATAACAATTTTGCAGGAAAGGGAAGCTTAAATAAAGAAGGTGATTTACTCACTTGAGGTCTAAATAAATGGTGTTTATTTCTAAGATTTTATATATATATATAATTTTTGATCTACGATTATTTCTGGCGGATGGAAAGTGTGCCAAGTGCACTTCAACAGATGTTAGTTGAGAGAAATGTAGTGTGAACCTTGATCATTTTGGGGTTTTTTATTTGTGTGTTTTGTTTTTTCTTTTGTAACACAAAAGTCTGACTTAAGCTTTGATTTCCTAAGCATGTATTTCAAAGAGGCATCCACTGCAATGATGACTATCTCAAGAAAAGACATTACCAGCCTTACAATTAGATGAAGAGCCAGGCCACCTCTCCCCATTGATGCTCCTTTATTTTCCTTCCTGGTTGATTTCAGTAACTGACCATTTGGGCTACTTGTTTGTTTGTTTTCCTCTTCCCAAGCTTTAAATTCCTGCAGTTATATTTTAAATGTACCAGTAAACAGGGAGCCCTGACACCCTAAGCCCCAGCCCTTAACCCCAATAAAAACAGAACCCCAGGCTCTGACCTTGCCCTCTCTCTACGGACATTCTTGCCATGTGCCCCGACCACTGAAGAACGTCACTCACCATCCACCTCTACCAGGATGGAGTCATTAGCCACTGCAGCCAAACTGCAGCTCATTCTGAAAGGAGTTCAGGGCGGAGATCTGGAATGAGGCACTCTGCTCTCAGACACCTGACAGAACAGGCCTTCTGACAGTCAGGTATTTCCAGGAGAAATTGTTTATGAATCTGGATTTTTGCATCTTCCTATACTTGGTCAAACACTACAGTGATTGACAGAGACATCTGCCCTCCGTGACCCTCTGCAGAGATGAGATCCTGGCTGCACGTACTCCCTCCACCCACATCACATCTCTACTGACCTCTTCTTCCCTTACCTCTTCAGAGCAGTTCCTCAGAGCTCTCTGGGAGGCTGTCTTCAGGGCTATAGTCCTCAGTGAGCCACTGAATAAACTTGACTCACAGCTTTCATGTTGTGAGTTTTTCTAAGTCTACAAGCCCCAGCTGTGCTGTGGACTTTCCAGGCTTTGTAAGTAATAATCCTGTATTTGTTTTTCAAAGTTCCCTGGTGCTTGTTCCTGAAGGGCATCTTATGGTCATAAGAACTACGACATTGGTTATCCACCGGCTGAGACCAGCACAGAACAAGGAGTGAAAACATGGTTTAGGCGACAAGGTCAAACCCACAGTTTGACTAGAAACAGTAAATATCCTAAAGTCCTTGTAAGTTTTGTTAATCAGGAAAGCAAATCCAAATTTCTAATAGCTTTTCTTGGATTTTTCTTATTTTCCGAGTCCAAGATTTTGTCAATTTTAATTACTGAGTTTTCTCAGTTGAAATCATTGAAAACAGCACCTTATAATGTTTACCTTGTTGACTCCTGGACAGAATGCCAGCTCTTTACCATCAATGACTGCTGGCTTTAGTTCCTCTGTGTCATGTCTGTCATGATCCCTTACTAACCTGAGGCCGTCCAGACAGTTACTAAATGCGTGGGTGGAATGAAGATGGATCTTCTTCACTGTCACTTCAAGATGTATATGAATGACTGTTGTCACAGAATACTTTTTTTTTAAGACAAAATTTGGGGCCAAATCTAGGTTAAAACCTCAAATTGCCAAAGTCTAGATATAGTGAGTGGTCTAGGGGTAATTATCGCCTTTGTGCCTCTGCTTTTTCATCTGCAAAATGGGGATAACTTCCATCAGAAATCATTTTAAGCTTTTATTAGTAACTGCTCTAAAAAAAAAAAAAAAAAGAGTGGTCAGGGACCTATCATCCAGTGTTGGATAAAGCAAAAAGTAAATTTTCCTGGACGTGCTGTTTTCTCTAGCAGATGTTTCACTGGGGGTGGGGGTGAGGTCAACCTCGGGACACAACCTCCTGCTTCTAGAAGGCAGGCTGGAATTTGGTCGTCTCTAAGTGCAGAGGTCTGGATGGAGTCATTGTGTGCCAAGATTTTCATAGTTCTCAGAGTCAAAATACACAAAAAGTTATTACCATCATTTAACTAACATGCTGTAGGCGGTTAACTCAATCTTTAGAAATTCGCTATAAAGAAGCACCTTCAACATCAAAGAGCCTGTGTCATCTTAAATTAATCAAGATATAAAAACAGCTCTTTAAGGTTGAAGTGAATGAAAAAATGTATTAATAGGCTCAGGATTAAGTAAAATATATATTCTCATGATGAATTCTACTTGGTTAAGAGTAGTGACAACTTAAAATTACAAATTGCTGTCAGAAGGAAAATAAATATAAACCAGCTCTAAAAGATAATATTACCCAGCAGTAATTAAATGATCATTTCTCAGTCAGGCTAACTTTAAAGACACCACTGTGAGAGAAAACCACGGCAGTAATCTTCTTTCAAGGTACTGACACTGAGCAGGACCCTGTGGGGTCCCCCAAAGTACAAAGCCTTTCCCTGTCCTCATTTCTTGCTTTTAGGAAAAAGACTTCAGCCTCCTAGATCTTCCCTGAGGTCCAAAGGGCAGATTCAAGCAGTTACTAATTCGGGATGTGAGAGAAGGCAGAAGCAAACAAAAAAAGCCAGTCAAGAAACAGCAGTGCAGGGTTGGGGCAGGGTCTGGTTCCTTCTTGAGGAATATAGACAACAATCTGATGTACAGCTGAGTTCTTCTCCAGGAAAGGAGGCCCCGCCGTGGAGGAGGGCAGCTTCAGGCTGAGCACAAGCACGTGGACCCCGGACTGGGTGGCGCCAGCAGGCTGATGATGGAGATTCCTGGGGCACCAGCCCTACCTCCCCACCAACCAATCAGAGGAAGGTCACACACCCTGCAGCCCGCCCCCCAAATTTTGCCTGTAAAACTCCTCCCAGAAAACCATCAGCGCGTTCTGCTGTTTTGAGTCTGAGCTAACCCCGTCCTCCTGGCTTGGCCCTGCAGTAAACCTTTCTCTGCTCCAAACTCTGATGTTTCCATTTGCTTGGCCTCCTTGTGTACTGGGCACAGGAACTGGGGTGTGACAACAGCACGCGGCATGCCAGGTGGTTCCAAGTGGGAGCTCACACCTCACGTGGCGGCACAGCGTCCCTGGATAAAAGAGTGAACAGCCAGCTGAGGATGCTCACCTGACCCTCCCAGCTTCCAGCTCAGCCTCACTCCGCCTTCTTTCCCCTCCGCGTCCAGGGTGTGCTCGGCCATTCTGACCCTTCTTTACTTGAGTTTGACGTTTGATGTTTGATATTTGACATTTGACATTTTTTTTTCAGTCCTTGATGAATTCTTTAACCCCATTTGAACACATATGTGACTTGAGCACTGAGAATTAGGATCCGTTCGGTTTCCTTGGTCACAGCTCATGGGTCCTTTCAGATTTACATCCACCGCTAAGTGCAGTCCTTGTTTTAATGATTACACTCTTAAGTGAGCATCAGTCCTGAATTTTTCTCCTTTAAGAAATATAAAACCGGGGTCCCTTTAAATATAGGGATTGCAATCTCCCTGGGCTCCAAAGTAGTTGACATGATTATCCATCACATAAATGACCATTATCGTAATCATTACCGCTAAACTTTATTGAGCACTGACAGACACTATGCAGAGATTTCTGCGGGGACTATCTCATTTAATTTTAACAGTGACACTCCATGGAGGAGCTGATGGAAACCTGGAGCTTCGAGAATACTCACTAAGGACAGGAGACTGGATTTAAACTAAGGCCTGTATGAAGCCCAGATCTGAAGTTTGGGAGTTTCTGCTTTATTGTATATCGGTGCATACCCGGAAGGGGTACATCAAAGGCTGAATCTACAACTGAGAAAAAACAAAAAACAAAAACCAGAACTGACCTCGTTAGCATTTTTTAGAAAATAATGCTATTAAATTGACTGTTTTCTCTCCCACTGTCTTAATACTTTTGTGTGTTTAGGTAAAAAAAAAAAATGTGGTCTAACAGGTACTTAAAATTTAATAAGACTTATTATGAAAAAACTAGCTTATAGTGACTGTAGTAAACCCTTATACTGACCACATGCATTAGCTGGGATCATCTTCTTCTGGGGAATAACTGGGAAGTCTTTGGTTGTGTCTGTCCAGCTGTGTGTTCTTTGCTTGCTGCTCGAATTTCCTTTTCTTTTTTTAATGAAAAAAAAATGATGTTGTGTAGCTCATAAATAGTTCAAGAGCTGCAAATAGAGACAGCTTGGATGTATGCACGTACACTTTTGTTTAAATGAAATATTCAATAAAAATATTTAGTTGGTCTCATGTACCTCATCACACAGTGCCAGGCATTTCAGAGCAAAAATCTTTGTGAGTTGTGAGATTACACACAGCATCTGGAAATGATAGACTTCCGTGACCTGCTCCTTTCTTTCTGGTCTTTTAAAGCTTAGGAGGAAATTCTCATACCGGAGCGTTTTAAATACCTGATCTTTCACTTTCTGTCTCTTACAAAAACAGAAATTGTATATAAGTATCAAAACTATGGACACTTAGGTGGTTTCCATGTCTTGGCTATTGTAAACAGTGCTGCTATGCACACTGTGGTACACGTATCTTCTCAAATTAGAGTTCCCTCTGGATATATGCCCAGGAGTGGGATTGCTGGACCATAGGGTAAGTCTATTCCTAGTCTTTTGAGGAATCTCCATACTGTTTTCCACAGTGGCTGCACCAAACTGCATTCCCACCAACAGTGTAGGAGGGTTCCCTTTTCTCCACAGCGTCTCCAGCATTTATCTTTTGTAGACTTTTTAATAATGGCCATTCACCAGAAACTGACACAACATTGTAAACTGACTACAATTTAATTTAAAATAAAAAACCTATGGAGAGATTTCCTTTAAGAAAAAAAGGAATTTTCATATGCCAAACCCATTTTATAGCCAAATAGCTAAATAGAACTGAGCTGGAATCCACCCTCTGTTTGCTAATCACTTGTTATGTGATCTTGGATAAATGACCTCCCTTCAAACTCACTGTGATAATACATAGATAAATATTATGCTTTATATATACTGTGCATTATATATAGACCTACACGTGGATGTGCATATATGTGTGTGATATGTACATATATCACATTATACATAAATATGATCTGTGCACATGTAAGTCAGGGACAATGTTACAAACCTCTTTTCCATTTTAAAACAATCTATTTCAAATGAATTTCCCTATTTTGAATAAATGGATTCATGTCAAGGGGAGAAAAAAAAAAAAAAACACTTGCTATCAGCTTAATTCCTATTTTGTCCAGAAATACTGGCATTTTAAAAAATGACAAAGATAAAAACATTGACACTTAGGAAAGCCAGTGGGGAAGGTATTTCGGACAAGCCCTGTCAAGCAAATGTGTATTTTGCCAGTGCCAAAATGAATTCTATCTCCGAAGTCCAGTCGCAGAAGGCAGTAATGTGGCCAGAGGCAATTGTAATAGTGATTGCTTTAAGTTACTCCACAGTTGGGGGCAGATGGACAGTGAGTTTGGATGACAGTAGACTGAGTGGAGATTAATAAAAATGAAAAATGCAGATATTTGCCAAATGCACAATCATGATATGTCCTAAACAATTATGCCCCGAGGCTGGAAATATAATATTTGAGTTGATTTAGTTCTTCTCTACCTGCACTGACTGTTTAATAACAGGGTTGCATAACAGTTCTCTGTAACTTACACTATAAAACAGTATCACATACAATCTTGGACGTTTTTTAGTGCTCAGAAATGTTCTGTGACAATAATAATTTCATCTTCACTTGAATCACAATGGGGAAAGCAAAAAGCAAATGGAAGGAAAACAAAGGGCGGAGATGGAAAAAGAAAATAGATCCATTAAAGGACTACAAAGGGAGTACCCTAGATGTCCTAAGACCGTAGTTCCTCTCTTCTTCACAATAACTCCGTGGGTTAGGATTATTTCCCCTCTTTTTTTTTTCTTAATAAATGAAAACATTGAAGCTCGGAGAAATTAGGCATCTTGTCCAATGTCACATGCAGAAAGATGGTCTACAGTCATGCTGGGATTTAAATCAGCCTTTCATTGCCTTCAAAATTAACTAACATGGAATGCATTAAACACAGGCACATGGCTGACTGCATGTTTGTGCTCTTGCCGGGAACATCAAAAGTAAACGTTTGCGGTGCCTCATGTGACCTGTTGCCAAGCAAATGACTTCCTCTAGAATGAATCCCTTCATAAACATCAGGACCCTCTGTTTCAGGATTCTGCTCTCCTCACTTCCAGCTCCCAGGGCAATGAGACATGCTCAAACAAAGAAGAGTTTTCTGGGATCCCTTTAAGTTTTATATTATTATTATTTATTTATTATATATATATTTATTTATTTATATTTATTTAAATATTTAAATATTATATATTTATTATTTATTATATATATATTTACAATTTAGATGTCACCTTATTCTTGCATCTCTGAAGACAAACCAAATGCTTGACTTGACTTAAACTCTGTTCCTAACACAAAGTTTCTAGATGATGAATTTTGTGAATTTAGAGGCTAAAGGAGAGTGTTGACTTCTGGAAACCATCCAGGGAAATTAATGCCTACCCTCTTGAAATAGAAAGGATACCACATTTAAACATGTTTATTCAATTCTTTTATTTCAACTGAGTGAATGCTCACATGGTAAAAAAAAAAAAAAAAATCTGTTTATTGCACGAAGAGAAGCATACAAACAAAGAAAAAAAAACATTTAGTCAACTTTAGTTCAAACAGCTTGGGAACTGACTTTTAATGAAATATATAAAACAAAAAGAAGTCCACATTCTACTTCGATTTGTTCTATACTCCAAAGACACCCTTCAGTGCTTGTCCACAAACAGCTGTCAGCACTTGTCTTCAGAGATGAAAAATGAAGACAATGACAATAAAATGTATCTATGGCATCTCTGGGGAAGCACATTTTTAATTTCTTTTAACTCACTCTACTTAATTTGACAGTTGGAAATTTTGTCTCATTTGGTCCCTAGAACCCAGTGGTATACATCGCTCAGTGAGCTTAATTTTATTACAGATATTATCCAAATGCTTTTTAATCATCCAAGATCATGATGAGCACCAGAGAGGAGATGTTATTTAACAGAGACACTTAACAGTGAATTAAATGAAGATAGTACTGTTTAATAAAGTGGTGTGAGCTTCCTGCTGCAGTCTTATTCTGTTTACATGAGATTTTTTGAGCTGAGACTGCCATGGCTTCAGGCATGAGATTCAAGCCTTCTTCGATTACGCAGTAAAATTGCATCAATTGTACCTTATTATCACCATATGTGTGATAATTCCTATAGTGCCTGAGATTGAGTTCAATTTGGTGTTAGTAGGACATGAAAAGAATTGGTATTAAGCTATGCTGGGGTGGAAATTTCTTTTCAGATTACAAAGAGTCTCTAAATCTGTGCTAGGAAGCTGGCTTATTTTGGAAAGGAGAGGTCATATTGAAAGGGCTTTGATCAAGTCATCAGTCTTTGCCAATTTTCACATGGAAATTTGTCAACAAAGCCACCTTGCATGTCCCAGTTTCTGAGTCACCAATGGAAGATGTTCATGTTCAAAAAATACTTGCCTACATTCTAATACTCACTATTACCAGTTAAAGTGTGACTGGAATACATATATAAATATATTAGAAAATAAAAAATGAAAAAGTAAAGAGGTAAAGTTGAACAAACTAAAAATCAGTAACTATTCTTGGAACTGTGAGAAAACTGAAGTTTCAGGGCAAACTGGTGCCCGAAAATCTGGGATGCTATAGGCATATCCAGAGGGTCATAATGGAACCGCGTTTATTTGGAGAGAAGCTGCTGGGAACATAAACTGATCTGAACACATCAATGGCATTTTTGGCAAATTGCTGGAGATTGCACTTGGACTACTGCCAGAGTAAGGAGCGCCTGGTGTCTGCAGTCTTGAGTGGTGCCAACACTCATGGGTTTTACTTCCAGAAATCCCACCAGCTTATGATATTCTGGAAAAGGCAAAACAATAGAGATGACAAAAATATTTGTGGTTTCTATGGCTCGGGGGGGGAGACGGAAGGTTAAATAGACAAAATATAGGGGATTTGAAGTGTGACGGAAGTAGTCTATGTACTACTGTAGACCATGACATCCTGCATTTTTCAAAACTCATAGACCTTTACAGCACAGTGAATTTTAATGGAAACAAATTTAAAATATATTATCTCCAGGAGGTCAGAGGACCAAATGCAGAATTTGACAAAATAGTCTAACAATATTATAGAGGTTTAAACAATCTCACTGAAGGGGTGGTGGAAAAGTGCTCACCTAAGTAACTAGAGATGCATGAATTCTGCAAGCCTAGAAACAAACAAATCTGTGCATAGCTACTTAACCTGGTTGATAAAGGTATTTGCCATGAAGGTACAGACTAGTAATTCCGGTGTCACTCCACACGTGTACTAGAAATAAACAATTAGGTAAATGGATCCTGAGTGGAGAGGTGGGTTTCCCACTGTTGAGTTGAAGCTTATAGATAAGTAAAGAGAGAGACTAGAAAGATACATATGGTAACGGATTAGTTTCAGAAATATACAAACATTTTTCATAATATAAAGATGCATAAACACACATAAACTATGAACAGATAAGCTTATATAGATGAGTCAGGACACACATACACATAGTTCTTTGTTCTGTTGTCTGTGAGGTCCTGGAAACAGTGACACCTCCGTTGCAATAAGCACTCCCAGCACCCAGATCTTAGTTGCTCACACCATTCTCCAAGGAAAAGAACCAAGGCTTCCTAGGGAAATGCCTGATTCTAAGACTGATGGAGGAAATATATGAGATGATCAAGGAGCATCTCAAAGTACCTGCCAGAAAGTAAGGAAGTGGTGGGAAAGAAAAAAAAAAAAAAAAAGGTTTTGTTGATGAAGGTACGTCAAAGTACACAGGCGCTCACCAAAGCCAAAGCTGAAACAATTCGAACAACATAATCAGTATTGATTTATCATGTTACAACCCAAAATGTGAAGTAAATACATGAGTATGTGCTGACATAAATGATGAAGTGAATAAACTGGGGAGAAGAGAACTAACCCTCAGTCCTCGAGTGTATGCTGTATCCAGGGCTTTCCTTCCAGAGTAAGGAGTGGAAAGGAAGAAAAGGTAGGTGCTTTATAGTAGCTGACAAGCACCACCTCAGCCAGGTGGTCACGATCGCCATGGACAGCCATGAATCATGTAGACAGTACCCTTGATGGGATGTGAGGAAAATGGCACTTCACCTCTGTGACATTCCTCCCCAAACCCATAATCCCTGTCTAACTGTGAAAGAAACATCAAACAATCACAATTCAGACACATCCCACAAAACACCTGACCAGCATGCCTTAAAATTGTCAAGCTCATCCAAAACAAGGAAATTTTAAGAAAGTGTTACAGCCCAGATGAGCTTAAGGAGACAATACAACTGATTGTAAATTAGTATCCAGGATGAGATCTTGGAAGAGAAAAAAAAAAAAAGTTTTTTAAAGGACATTAGGTAACAACTAACTCAATTGAATAAACTCTGGACTTAATAATAATGTGTCAATATTGCCTCATTAGTTGTAACTAATGCATCTTACTATTTTAAGTTGTTAGTAAATAGGAAAAACTGAGTGTGGTGTATATTTGAACTGTTTATAATATCTCTACAATTTTCCTGTAAATCTAAAATCTGTTCTAAAATAAGTGTATGTTTTAAAGTCTCTGAATTTTTTATAATACTATGTTTTCCTTTGTTAAACCTAGAATTGACTTTTGCTATGGCATCTTCCTCAAACCTGATTAACCCCATTATCTTAATAGATCATATTGTGTATGACATCAGTGGCTTTTTTTCCCCTAACATATGTTACCAATATATTGAAAACATTTCAGTATGCCAATAAATATTCCTTTGCACACAAGCTTAACAGTAAAATAATACACATATACCATAATTTATTTATATAACCAAATCTCTGCTCTTAGAAACATAGTGTTCTTTTTCACATTGCCATTCTCTAAAGTAAGGAAACTGTATTTATGATTTTAAATAATTCTCTGTGTGTATCTATGATTATTTCATTATAATAAGAATAAACACATAGTTACTCCTTAATGGAGTGTGCAAAGTTCAGACTTTTGACTCGTGTTTCCTAATGCCACCAGTAATAGTATCACATTTAGTTTCCAGAACTCTCAATGAAATTCTGCTATCACCTTTGTATTAGGAGATTATCTCACCATCATTTTAAAAAACTGTATTTATTTGAATTTTCTTCTGTATTTTGAAAAGGCAGAATCAAGTGGGATACAATAATCATGTCACTTTTTATTACACCATCGTGTAATGATCAAGGTTTCTAACTCTTCAAATAAAATATGCGTTGAGCATTCAAATTAAGAACAAGATAGACTAAACTGTGCTTGTTCTCATGTCTGTTACCTTCAATAAAGCAAACACACTTACCAGCATCTTGGGAAATAAGTGAAGTTTTTATCGAGTGAAGGATGGTAAGTGGAAAGTATTTGCGCTATCCTTTATTTATTTAATTAGCAATGAGGTTGTCAACGATTCAGATGTTCTTATTGGACAGTACGTTACTCTTTTACGAATGAACTTTCAGCCTCTGCCCAGTTTTTAGAGGTCTTCCTTTTCCTACTACTTTTTGAGAGTTGTTTATGTTACAAGGCTCTTCTTTTTGTTATAGAAATATATATTTTTTAAATCTCTCTTTGTGACGCTAGTTTTACCCCAGGCTGGCATGAATTGAGAAGAACAGGCTCTGTTACACAATGAAGATGAACGTACTAGGACTAATTTTGCATTTGACGGGTGGTCAAAGTGACAGAGGCATCGTTTATTGCTCTTGTTACTCGGTTGCTTTCATGAGTCATTTACCTTTCAGGACGGATTTCAACTGTCTCATGTCAGCTGTTCCGATACGCAGCCCTCGGCCACAACAATCAGATCCTTCACTCAGGGAAAATGTCACCCATGCTGGGCTGTCAGGGTAAATTAAGAAATTCCAAGCGAATACTATCATAAGGGTTGTTAAACGTGCAGGGATGGTAAATATAGCAATTTTGTTTCTTTTCATTATCAGAATAATTTTATTAGAACATATTCTACATTATGATAACTTCTTGGAATTATTTTCTTATTTATTTTTAATTTTTAAAGATGGATTAAAAATAGAAGAAAATTACAAAATCTAAACAAGGAAACTGAACCACTAACCCTTAAAAGGCAAGTCACTACTAACTGATACTTTTCCAAAGCACATGTTTTTTTGGTGGGGGATGAATCTTGGTGAGTCCTATCATCAACAAAGAAAATTCAAACATGTGGCCAAACTGTGAGTGCAGTTTTGCAAACGTTTTCTTGTTTCTCTAGGGCATATCTACTAGTTTGAAAGTACGTTATTCTTACTTAAAGTGTACTTACTATGTTCATTTAACAAATGAGAAACTTATATTTTATGAGATCAAGAGTGGAGTAGTTACCGGTCAGCAGTGAAGTTATAAACATTTCATTTTTGTTTAATATTCATTAAATCAGTCAATGAAGACAACATCATATAGAGAATTTCAGGGACATTGACACATCTTGGACTAGTAATAAGGAATAGCACAAATACTTTCCATTTACCATCCTTTACTTGAAAAAACTTCACTTATTTCCCAAGATGCTGGTAAGTTTGTTTGCTTTATTGAAGGTAACAGACATGAGAACAAGCACATTTTAGTCTATCTTGTTCTTAATTTGAATGCTTAATGCATATTTTATTTGAAGAGTTAGAAACCTTGATTATTACATTATGGTGTAATAAAAAGTGACATGATTATTACATAATACTTAATTCTGCTTTTTTAAAATACAGAAGAAAATTCAAATAAATACAATGTTTCAAAATGATGGTGTAAGATTTAGGGATATTAGTAAAGCTGCTTCCAAAACTTTATTTTTAAATAGCTGAATAAAAAATATCCTTTAGAATAAGAAACAGCTCTACTAATTCTTGCCATGGGCAATAGACAGTGGGTTATTTTTTTTTTAATTTGTAAAAAGAGGATAATAACTTGCATTCCCCAAATAATTAGCTCAAAATTCTTCTGTCCATCATAAGAAACTGTAGAGATTAAAAACACTTTGAAAGGCAAAGAGTGATATATTAATTCAGGGCATAGAACTAATAGAAGAAAAAGTCTTCTGTGTTTGCACAATTTCCGCAGCATTGTCTATATTTTCAAAGTTTCCAAAAAGGCAGTTTGGGAGAAAAATAGATACTTGACCTGCTAAATTGGAAATCCAAACATTAATTGCATGTAATATTTTTGAGAGGCTACTGCCTGGCAGTCGAGTCCTTACCCAGTGAGATGTTGCAAGACAGCTCTCCCGTCCACACAAGACCTTCACCATTACATCGTTTAACCCACCAGTATTCAAACCACTATTTCAAATTATCAATAAAAGGTTGCCCAGAAAACTACTCACCAGGTGACACCTTGCTATTTAACATCTCTCAATTATGAGTAGCTGGTCTTCCTGGGCTCCAAGTTGCTCAGGACCTGCAGCCAGCCTCGTCTGCTTGAAGTGGGTCTGACCAAGCCCAAGACAGGACCATGAATTTGACCACCACATTTAGAAACATCTTAGAGTCTGCTACTGAAGTCAGTGATGTCCTGTAACCTACAGCCTATGACAGCCAACTTTTCTTGCCCTGATCTCTTTCCAACCTACGTTTCTTTCTTTGGAAGGGTTGTATTAATGTGTTTGTTTTCCTTTCACTAGCACTGATGCAATAACCTTCCTTCCAAACAGGACTTTCTTTACTTTCCTTGAAAAGGAATGTGCTAGAATTATCCAAGATCTCTCTGGTACATTTTGGGCTTGGAATTGAACCAGGTGAGGCAGAATCACCTGTCTACCTCATCTTCACAAAATTATCTCAGTGGATCATATGTGACGCCCCAGAGCCTCATAACATAAAAGAGGAAGGAGACAGTGATATATACTAGCAGATCTAACTCATTGTAGGTTTTAACAACTATTACAATAAATACGCAAAGAGAAATGTCAGAATAGGTAAGTCAAAGGTTATTTATAATTGAGACAAACTCGTGTGGAAGATTTCTGGTTCGAACTAAGACTTGAATTCCAGTTCAGAGAAAACTTAGAGCATCAGAAGTGTTAGGGAAAATATTTACTTTCAGTTTCAACAATGAGAATCTTTAAAATTATGACCTGAAACTATGGATTAAGAAAAATTTCCTGCACATCAGGTAATTAATTGTCAGGCAAAATGGGATTGTTTTTTGGGTTAGCATTTAAGGATTTTTTTTTTTTTGACAGTGGAAATACTAGGGGTCTTTAGGAATGAGACTGTCAATTTGATGACAGAGTTTAAGGAAGATGACTCTGTAATTTTATATAATATAACTGGAAACTTCAAGAGACTGGACTCAGGGACATGTGCTAAACTAAATGGCAGTGGAAATAGAATGAAAATGTCCTCTGTGCCTTTTAAAGCTCAGAATGAGGGGTGACATGTATGTTATGCCTCATTCTCCTGAATCAAGTAATCATACACATATAATGACGTGATAAGAAACCTGGTAACAGAACCCTAAATAATTAAACAAACGTTAATCTTGGTACTGAGAGAAGGCATGCACGTTTCTCAAAATACACATATTATATGTAGCCATTAATATGTTAAAAGAATTCTTCATATCCCAGGATTCACAACCACATATGCCTCAATTTAATGTTAATATGGCGACCAACAAATGTGTATCACAGCCATGTATATGAATGAACACACGCCTATGCACAAATGTAAATCTTGGCCAAAATATCTGAATGTAATTACTAACCAGTCACACAGACACACACACACACACACAAACACATAATTATAATGAATAATTCATGGATTCTAACATTTTGTGGTCAATCTTCAAATCTCCACAACCTTTCTACCCTACCACCGTAAATGTGAGCACGCAAGAAGACACTGTTTGTTCCTGCCACTAGCTCTGTCCTCTGGGTAGCTTGGGTACACGTTTTTTTCTGAGCTCTGGATTTCCATAAAATTGAATATGATATCCAACATTAATTGATTCTGTTTGGTACTTTTTCGCATCATTATGTTTCAGAAGGGACTACCGTTACAATTTGCTCTCGATTGTCACAGTAACGTCAAATAAAATAGTTTCAGGTATAAATATGATAATTAATTTCTTCAATTACTTAACACCATCACTCAAAGAAACACGGCCCCTGTAGACCTAACGAGACCTCCGTTGACCGTCCCCCATCCGGGAGGGAACAGGGTACCGCATCCCTGCAAGGAGTGGAAGAATTTCAAACTCTTCGTATGTTTTCTCATCTCTTTCACAGTCTTCTATTTGTTTTATGTATGATGTTCAAGATTTTAAGTTGTACTTACTGAGAATAAGGAAAAATGTGTCTACTCAGCCTTCCCATAAGCAAACATTCTATTTATCTGAAAAATAATAATTTGAGGTAAGCATAATTTATTTTCAGAATGAGAGCCTAAGATAATCTTTTGTGGAATTTCAGGAATAAATGACGGTGAGATAGCCTGGAGAAAACACAAGTTTTGGGACAGGCAAACGCTGCTGCAGTGTTTGCTCTCTCACTTCCAATCTGTGTGAACTTGGCAATTTAATCTACTTCCTCAAGTTTCAGGATCCTGATATATAAAATAAATATAAAATACATCATTTCTAATATTACTTTTAATATTGCAATAATCCTGTGTAAAAGACTGGACATTAGTTGCGCATCAAATATAATTTTGATGATATCAAAATTTGTTGTCAAAATTAATAAAAACATTATGTTATTTCCCCCCAAATAGAATGCACCTCTCTTTTTTTCTTTGCGTTTTGAATATTCAAGTTTTCTGTGTAACATTGATTTCTGTTGGTTTCCTTCTGTCATCATAATATCCAAGTTGACCTTATCCTGTGTTTGTTAAAAATAACATGATCAATTAATCCTTTTAATGATTCAAAGAAGAATTAAAAAGTGCAGTCATTATTTTATTCATATTTTTAATTGTATTAAATAATATAAACCTAAATTGAATTTCTTTGAGCAGTTGTAAACTCTCTATAATTTACTCGGAGGTGGAATATTGACTTTCTGCAGAATGTGTTCGACAAACAGAAATTTATTACACTGACAAAATCCTACCTAGGAAAAGCAGGTTTCCAATATCCGTGTGAATGTTTTAAACTCTTTCATTAATGCTTTTAGAAATCTTACTGAACCCCAACTTCTTGAATCCATGATTTAAAATAACATTTTTGTAAAGATGAAGCTATGTCAGGAAGACATACTTTATAAGGTGATTAAAATATATCATTCAGTCTTCGGAGCAGATTTTACACAGTAATATGTGAAGAAAAAATAAATAAACTAACATTTATTTAACCTTTTTCTTTATAAGTATGCAATTATGTGCTTTCCATATTATTTTGTATTTCCATCTCATAAAAGATATAATAACCATTTTAATCAGAGGATTTGGAAGCCTACAAATTACAAGCCAGTCAAATATTAGAATTACTTTAAAAATTGCAGTTTGAAATCAGAAAGAGTCATGCGTCTATCTCTGCTCTCCTTTCTCAAGGTTGCTTTGTTTTTTCAGGGTCTTTTGTGGTTATATACAAACTGGAGAGTGTTCTATTTCTGTGAAAAGTGCCATTAAAATTTTGATAGGGATTGCACTGAAACCGTACATCGCTTAGGATGATATGGGCACCTTAACAACATTAATTCTTCAAATCTATGAGCACAGAATATCTTTCCATTTATTTGTGTCTTCAGTTCTGTTCATCAGTGTCTTACAGTTTTCAGTGACAGGTCTTTCCCTTCCTTGGTTAAACCTATTTGTAGGTACTTAATTCTTTTTGATGCAATTGGAAATGGGATTATTTTCTTAATTTCTCTTTCTGATAGTTGTTGAGACCCAACGTTTCCACTCACATTCTGTATATCCCGGCAGAAATGGTTGCACATGTTCATCAGAAGACACGTGCAAGAATTATGGAACTATTCATCATACTCTAAAACTGGGGACCACGTAAATATTCATCAACAATTTTTATGAATAAATCAATTACTGTTTAATCATACTACTGTTACTATACAGCAAAGCAAATTAAATAAATTATTGCTAAAAAAAAAAATGACTGAATCTCACAAACATGGTATTGAGCAAAAGAAGCCAGAAATAAAGGCTTGCAGGCTGCATGCTTCCATTTAAATATAACTCAAAAAAGACAAAATTAATCTTTGGGGACAGAAATCAAGATAGGGGTTAAAAACCTCAGCAGGGTTAATGACTAGGAGGAGGCATTCACGTGCGGTTTTTTGTTTCTAGATCCCAAAGCTCTTTGCCTCACACGGTTCTTTTGAGTTTCTTGAAAACCCTGTTCCACTATTTTCTTTGTTTCTGTGATGATCCTGCAAAAACTCCTATGTATGTTATTAAGACATTTTTAGATATTATGACAAATATTTAAATAAAATAATACTATGTACTCTTTAAAAAATGCTGTAGGGTATTTTAGTGCATAATTGCAATACTAGCATATTATTCTTATAAGGACATTAAAGCTGAAAATTTAACAAGTATTTGACTATGATGATAAATATGTTAAATATGAATGTTATTCATTCTTTCATTATAAATTTCTCCACCTGTTAGATATTGTATAAACAAATGTTAATATTCATGAAAAACCAACTAAGAACATATTATTATTTATGCTTTATGCTTGGAAACTCAATGAGATTAAGGAATTTACCAGAACCACACAGCTAGTAAGCAGCAGAAACAGAATTTAAGCATAAGCTTCTGAAAAATCAAAAGCCTTTGATCTAAACAAGTGCATTATATTCTCCTGATTAATAAAAAAGAAGCTTTAGAGTTTAAAAATGCTTTTAATGTGAAATGGGGCTCATCTTAATTTACTGGAAGCAAAATGTATTTGTTTTCCTTTTATTGCTATCTTCTGTAAACCCATCCTTTGTACTTGTAAATGGACCTCTTGTTACCTGTGAACTGTTCTTCCAAAGCCAAAAATAAATTGAAACTCCCTTCCAATCTTAATTGCCTCAGATGTTTAATCTACACAACAAGGCCAGTAACCTTGACACACTTCGCAGGGCTGCGGAAAGAGAAAGCAAATAAAAACACACAGACAAACACAACTGTAAGGCTCTTGTAAGTAACATCCAGCTACATAAATGCAAAATAACAATAATAATTAGAATTGCCCTTGAATGCTAACATTTCAGAATGTAGGTGTTGGTAAATATCTCTCTTTGTGAATTCGCATTCACGGTAGAATAGATAATTGTGTTTTCCCTGGTTGAATGTCAACAACCGATCAGATGAACGACGAACTGGCTTTTTATGACGGTACTTATGTTGTTTGAAGAAAACCAAAAGAACTCCGTCTCTAAACACTCAGACCTTACCTGACTTGGACAACTTCATGTTTCCGACTGCTTCTGTCTGGTCTTTTCTGCTCTAACAAGATCCCAAACTATTCTTCTGGATAAACGAAGTTCAGCAAAGCCTAGACTCACTTGTATTCTCCACGCAGCTCCACACATTGACTCAGGCTCCGCGCCAGGGGCTCTTCACCGACCCCTAGGTCACCTGTTGCCCTTTCCATCCTCTGAGCTTTTATTTGCCCTTATCCCTCCTGGAATCCTTTCTACATCATTTCTCTCCCATGATGCTTCTTAGGTGCTGCCAAGAAGTCTTTGGGGGCCCACTCCTCTGTTAGGGAAATGTTTCCTCTTCCCTTCTCTGTCTCTGTCAGAACCCTCACCGAAGTGTATCTTCTTGGTGAATGTTTCTGTTCCCAACACCGTGCGCAGCACAGGGCTGCCCTACTGCTGCACCCCTCGTCGCATGGCTCAGGTCAGTGGTGCGAGCACAGAGCTGTCAACATGTGCTTACTAACTGAGAGCAACCCGAGACTCTTATCTTAGGAAAAGGGAGGAAGGAATTTTCCTTTCTTAAATGTGAGTGACTTGAGATAGAATTTTCCCCACTCCTTTCAACAGTCACCAAAAGAAAAATTAAGATTCTCATTCTTGATATGTAAAAAAAAAATCTAACACACACACACACATAGACACACACACACAGAGTACACAGAGTTAGTACATATTATACAGTAAATGTCTAATAAGACTTTACTGGAATGGAAGTGGATAACTTCCAGTGCCTTGTACATTCTCACAATCAGACTGAGAAGGTTAACAGAATATAGGTAATTCTACCAACACAGTGGACAGTCTAGATAATGTACTTCTAAACATTTAACTCATAGCTGAGTTTAAAGAATGAAAAGAGATTTCCAGGTATCAAAGAAATCGTCAAGTGAAGACAGCATTGTCGGCTTCCAAACTCAAGTAAAGGAAGGCTGGGAATGAACAGGAAATAGGTGTTTGCCAAACAGATTAATTATGCAAAGAGAGGAAATTTAGATTTAGATGCTCACAAAATGAAATCCCAGTAGAAAGCTAAGCCCAGAAGGAGTTCTGCTCTGATGGGTAGGCGCCTACAGACGAGTCCACTGCTCTAGGGAGCCAGAAGGGAGATTTTTGTTGCCTCAGGTAACTGGTAGCAAAAGAAATTGCCCCTGAGAAATATAAAACTCCAAGTGTATAAAGTCAAACTTTGCATTATTTGCATGCTATGGAAATCCCAACCTAAGATATTATTCTGAAAATTGGACCCAGACCAGTGATTCCGCAGAGCGCCCAGTAGACACATTGTACATTCATGCTGTAGAAATGTTCCTGAAGGCAAGTTCATGTGCCTGACTCACTGTGAGGCCAAAAAAGCTGAAACTTTGGAGTTTGGAGCAGAGAACGGTTTATGGGGAGGATGGGGTGGCTCATGGCCAAGAAAACCCCAAACTCCCCAAAGGGTTTCATTCAGCAAACATATTTAAAAGTCAGGTAAGGGAAAGGGATCGCTGGTACATGATCAAGTTGTGAAAGATTTTCTGATGGGTTGATGGTGAGGGAACAGGGGGTCAACACTGTCAACCCCCAGGCACCAGAAGGTATGGGGCCACGTGCTCTCCATTATCAAGCAGTTAATTCCATTTGGTGGTGGTTTTTAACATCTGAAAAGCTCAGGAAATATGCATGAGATACTATTATCTGGGTCCTTCAGAGAGGGGACACGGCAGAGGATATGGGGGAGGGGTCTGCCTCTGGGAAGGCTCCCTGGGGTCCTCCTGCTGGGTTGCAGAAACACTGTCTCAGCTAAAGGGAAGGGGCACCATAAAAGGAACCAGAGGCAACTATGACTTTATACCCACATACAGAAGTTACAGACTAGACGCCTAGATGGCCGAGTAATCCATTAGGAGTGAGAATGATGAAACACATCATTCTTGAGTCTGATCACCACAAAAAAAAATAAAAGAAGAAATAATAAATACATCACTATGAAATAAACATATCTGATAAGGAAATAGAGAAATAGAAGTCTATGAAACATAACAGAAGGGCAGAGTATCATGGGAAAATATGCAGATGTGCAAAGGGAACCAGTAAAAGTTGGAAACAAATCAATCACTGAATTTTTAAAAATCAGACATGGAGAAATCTGGGTGAAGGGTAAACAATTATCTCTGTCTTAATTTTTTTTCAATTTTTTGGCTAATTATTAGGGGAAAAACAATGTGTATCACTTAAGATTAATAGCAGGGGCACTAGCAAAGGTTAATGAAGGAAATGACCATCACTCAGCTAAACCCTCAGGATCAGGAACTGCACTGTCACGTCTGCTCTCTCATCGAGTCACCTCGGTCCTTCTAGCCTTGTCTAGACGTCACAGCCTCCCTGTAAGTTTTGGTTTTTTTATTCACAATTTGCAGGTGAACAAACTGAGCCTAGATGGTTGAAGAGTTAGCCGAGGGCACACGTCACACACAGCACAGGGGTCTAAAAATCAAGCCTGTCTCCGCCAAAGCCTCGTTCGCTTTGTGAACAGTCCCATCACACAGCACCGTCTTCACTGCAGTGTCTTCAGTGGCATGTGCTTTCCCTCCCCTATACGGGTGCGTGTTTGGCAGTAGGTGACCTTCCTACCTGCTCTCCTGTTGGGGTGAGCTCCGAGTTGGCACTCCTTGCACACATACCAGCTGGCAGCCAGAGAGGGGGGTCTAGGGACGTGCTGGGTGGTAGATGAAAACCATTTGGGGTTTAAGAATTCTGCAGTCACGGTAGTGGCAGTCCATGAATGACAAGGTTGCTTTTTTTTTCTTCATTCTGTCCCCCTTCTGAGTTGTAACTTTTTATAGTGTGGATCCAAAACTATTTATTTGAACTATTTATTTGAGCCCCCAACTGATCAGCACTGCTCTTGTGACTGTCCCCAGTTAATCACAGGCATGGCTACTGGCCCTCAGCTTCTCAATCTTTATTTGCTCTGCACAAGCAAGGCAAATAAATAAAATAATAATAATAATAGAAAAAGAAAATAGAAAAAAATTCAATAAACTTCTCCACTCCTTTTATTAATATTAACTCTCGGAGTTAATAAGACAAGAGAAATCCATGCACCTGTTAACTGGCCCACGCAGAGAGTCCTTATTTCTTACTTGAGGACACTTGGTTATGCACAGAAAGTTCGTATTTCATCAAGAGTACAATCAGTATGTCACCTGTATTAGCCTCATGTCAACACACAAGTGTTCATTATTAAGCAGATTCTGAAGGGTTCACTGAATACTGCACTTAGAAATGTGTGTCTAGCGCCTGGGAGCAATTTCCCACCTGTCTCCTGGGGACCAGGACACACTTAAAAGGATTTAGGAGTGGAAATCTTTCACTTAAGGAAATCCATTTCAGCAATTCACACATTAAGGAAATGAGAATTGTTCCTTTACCAATCTCACTGGCACTGGATGGGGGACTCCTCCAGGAAAACGCAGGCAATTTTACTCAAGTTATTACGGCAGGAGACGTATGTGCTTTGTCCCCTTCCACCCCCTTGCAATTACGCAGCTTACAGTCCATCAGGGCCCCAGTTTATTACAGCCACATTCCGAGAACAAGCTTTTTTCACTTGAGTAACAGTAGCCAGTGACTCCTGGGCTCTCAGTGTCAGACGCTGGCCAAGAACTTTAAAATGCTGTATGTTATTTAGTCCTTACAGCTACAAAAGAACGTAGTTGCTAACCCTGTGTGTAGTGTATAGTCATGGGAATTTGGAGAGGTTAAACTCACATAATTAATATGATATAAACTTGGATTTCAATCCAGTATTTCTCTTTCTAAAGTCCATAGTCTTAATTCCTAAATTATATTACCAAGAGAAGGTTATTAATAGCTGACAGTTTGGGATTCCTAACACTGTAATAAGGGTTTTACATATATCAACTCATAATTTAAAAAAAAACTATGAACTTGATTATCAACAACCACAATTAAAAAATGCACAGGTTAAAGTTTTACTCAAATCATCAGTGAAAGGACCAATAAAAATGATCACTTTAGTTCTCTAAGAGCGATTCAGGAAGAACTGGGGAGTTTCAGGATTAAAAAAAAGAAGAAGAAAAAGAAAGAATGTTAGAATAAAACTATATAATCCCTTATAAGGCAACACAAATATAATCTCGGGGCTTATCTTTACTATGGAAAAGAAATTTGTAAGTTAACGTGCAACTTTGTAATGTTGAGCCATAATCAAATAGTAAATTACAAAATCAAACCGAAGTACATTCTCCTCAAGAAAGAACCTTTCATTGGGCCTAGGTAAACAGAACTAGTATCTGATATTTAAAGAATCTTCTCCTACCCATCACTACTTTATTTCCAAGTGTGAGAATTATTTTCCTTAAGAATTTCCCTGAAGAAATTATGATGGTATGTATTTCTGTTATTTACAGAGTTTTCCAAAATGTATACTTCTTTTTGGAAAATTGAAAGGTTGCAGAATTCGGATGAAAGCTGAGTTAAACTGCTAAGTAAATTGAGTTCGTATCTGAGCATGTAATTTATTTTTCTCGTATCAATTCACTAATACGGTGATTCAAATCCACCAGTAGATTTCTTTCTTTTAAATTTCAGCATTTAAGTTTGTCAGAAACTTCTTCAAAGAGCAAGGTATTTATTAGAGCAGTAGAATAGTCATTAGTTATTTTAAATTGTGAATAATAGTGGTTTTGATGTTGTGATGCACTAATTATAATCCTTTAAATGAAATTTGAAAACTTCTGGGAGTACCACTTAATTGACATGTTACTTTTCAGTACACTTGCCCCTCACATCAATGGTGTGAAATAACGAATGCAGATGTAATTGCTCCTGAAATGTAAAGGAAAACATGTACACAGTCTTTGAGGTAATCCTGCCACCGGGCTTGCTAACCACAAAATTGATGTGGTTTACCAAGAATTGTTGAGTCTTCACTAACAAGCCAAAAGACGTGGTCATGTTAGTATGGCAAGATAAACTGCATTTCACAGTGGTGGACTCATAGGGGCCAAGATATAAGCTCAGACTGCCAGTTTCGTTCCTCTACCTTGGAAATGTAGCAGTTTGGGAATTGAAAAGTCTATCCTTTCGGTCATACTTTCTCCCTGGTCAGTCCTTGGGGATGAAATTGGCCACTTGGCTACTAAAGAGTCACTTGCCCTTTGCCTGCCACGCCCTCCTACCCCTTTTTTTGAAATGGTTTTGCTTTTTAGCTAAATAGCTGTTCTTCATTAGGTTAAAGCCCATCCTTACTCTGAGTTGGTGCTTTTTCTTTTGCATAAATGTAGCCATGGGAGCTTAACTCTTAGGGACAAATATGAGATGATTGGAATGGTGCTCTCTATTTGTAGCTCCTAACTTCTACCTCACTGATGGTGAAACTGACTGCAGGAAGAGAAGAATGAGTCATCTGAAATGACTAAGTTTGGAGTAGAATCAATCCAACCCAGTTTTTGAAGAACAATGCTTTTTTCACCTGCTGTTCCCACACTATCCTGCAGCAACCCCTTGGGGGCATATAATCCCACTTTTCAACTACTAAGGGAATAAAATAAATACATTTTGAGCTCAGTTTATAACCTGTCCATTAGCTTATGGCCATAGTGAAGATCGTTACTGATAAAAATTTATAGGAAGGTAGAAGAAGTGAAGCTCATCACGTTGGCAGTAACCTATGCATCAAAGATCAATGAAGGTGTCGTACTGGAAAGCTACCTGTAATCCCAATGGAAGTAGGTATCTTTGCTTCTCCATTCTTCCTGACCAAAGCCTGCAGGGTTTAGGATAGGTTTGCCATTGGTAAAGTTCAAAATAGTTTGTAGGATTTAGAAGACCTCTATGGTTCTGCCTTTAGTGGACCTCTCCAGCCTCCTTTTACCTAGTACCCCATCTCACACTCGGAACCACCTTCATCTCCCCAGGCTCATCATGCTGTTTATAATCCTACACCTGTCTAACTGCCACGTCCAGCTGGCATGCCTTTCTCCACCTTGTTTCCTAATCTTTCAAGATTTAGAGCTGAAGTGTCTGCTCCCCTATAAACCCTCTCCTGCACCCAGGAAGACTTACGCACATCTACTGTGTGTCTCACCATAACCTTACACAGTTCTCTCATCTCACCTCTGTACCTCATCACATCTCTCTCTCGCTCTCTCATATAAATAAGATTAGTAATGACACACATTAATATCAGATTTCTAGACACAAAATAGATTTTCAACTAATTGTCAATAAAGCCATAGAAATCTGAGACAGAGTTTCGTGCATTGCCTCAACCTTTCTTTTCTGTGCTTCCTGCATTATCTTCCAAGGAGTTATAGTTCTTTTTGTTTGTTTGTTTGGTTTTTTTTTTTTTGGCCTTTGTCCTTATATTTTTGTATATGAGAGAGCTCTTGGCTCTACAGTGGACATGCAGTCAAATCTTAAGACTAATATAAGAAAAACAATTGCGCATTGACTTTCTTTCTCTGTTCATCTCAATAATACATGCTATAAAATATCTTTTATGCTCAGGCTGTTTCAGATAACAGCCCTGAGGGAAATAGAACACTCATATAAGTGGTTCTGATTGTGCCAAACTCTACAGTGCAATATTAGGTGGACTTTGTTCATGCATTTTATCCTTACTATGAACAGTGTTCAAAACAACTGCATTTCAAAGTGTTAAGAATAAGGGAGGGTATAGCTCAGTGGTAGAGTGCATGCTTAGCATGCATGAGGTCCAGGATTCAATCCCCAGTACCTCTTTAAAAATAAATAAATAAATAAATCTAATTACTTCCTCCAAAAAAAATTTTTTTAAATGTTAAGAAAAATAAGTTAGTCTAGACTTTGGACTAAAGTGATTAACCTAAGGCACAAGTGCACCTAAGAATTACCATTTAATGGAATGTACTTTGTTCAAATTACTGTTTACTTTTTATTAGTGGTCCCAGTCTTAGTGAAATTGCATGTTAATTTGTCGACTCTTCTATAATAAAATGTGTAGATTGAGAATGGTTAAAACCAAAGTGTTTTCCTCATGTGTAGGAAGAAACAAACAAACAAAAAACAAACAAACAATCAGGAGAAAATGAGAGAACTTTCTCGGAGACATAGGAGAAAATCCAGGATGGCATCTTGGCACAGAAGCAAAAAGAAGGGACTCTTTCAAGAAAGAGGGAGGATGAAGCACTGGCAAAGCACCCAAGAGGCTCGGAACATGCAGAAAAGTTGGAAAATTATTGAAAGTGAAATTTACTGGTGACCTTAGTAAAAGAAGCATCTCTACTGCTGGGTAATAACAAGCAAAGGGAAGGTGATGATGTCGAAACTGAGCAGACAGACTGATTGCCACTTCTTGAGTGAGGAAGGAATTAAATAGAACATAGAGTTCAGGATGGAAAGAAGAAAGTGTTTCACTGTGGTTACTGATGTAAAGGTGTGAGAAAACAGAACTTTTTGAATGAAGAAAAAACTGCATATGTAAAGAATGAGGTTGGGTACAGAAGGGGCAGCCTGCATCTAGAAAGGAAGAGGGACGCTCTTTAAAATGTGAGGAGAACTACATGGGTGCTTATTCTACCCAAATAGAAAGAAAAGAAGAATGGAAGGAATAAACAGAGACATTAGAAGGTCTTTTGTCATAAAGACTTTGATTTTCTCAAACAGCTTTGTCCCATTTGCACACCTCCCCATAAGGGTTCCTATAAAGTTATTCACTTTCTTCTTTCTATCATCTTTTCTTGCATATTATTTTTTTTTTGTTCACTCTCAATGCCTACTCTTGATGAAAGCATCTTCATACTGCCCCCTCCCTCAACTTGCTATGAACTAGCTAAGTATTCGACTATGTTCTATTTGTTCCTACGTGTGAATCCCTGTGCACAGTGTCTGCCATATTTTAAACTCTTAATTTGAGCTCTCTTTTGAATGATACGTTTAAGAGTGTATAGATATTTCAATGCAAAACATGTTACCAGTCCTGTTAAAATTCTGAAAAATCAGATGTTTGTTGTTAGTCTTCTTATCAACTGAGAAAGTGTTTTAATTTTATCTATCTCTATCATCTATCATCTATCTATCATCTTTCTATCATCTATTATCTATCTATCAATCAATCATCTATCATCTATATATTATCTATCATCTATCTATCCGTCTGTCTGTCTATCTATCTATCTATCTATCTATCTATCTATCTATCTATCTATCCATCTCTCCATTCATTCATTTACAGATGAAAGAATTCAGACACCTAGATCCCTGGTCCTGCGAGGCATTTACAGGACAGCTCATCTGACTTATGGGTAAAGTCTATTTCCCCTTCAGGGATGAAATCTCAGGAAGCTGACTTTATTAGTAGGCACTCCAGTCAACTAAGCAAACTCAACTAGGACAGTCTTTCTATAATCAGGAGTCAACGCCCTTTGACTTAAAATGGAAAGTTTTCCACATTAAGAGATAATGCACTAAGAAAGGGTGAATGAATAAAATATTTGGTTAAAATTGAAGCTCTCTGGTCTGTGAGAAAGAATATCATTATCTGGAAATCAAAATCATTAAAATACAGTTAAGGACATCGGTTAAAAAAAATAAGAAAGATAAAAGGAATACAGTCATTTAAAAATAGCTTCCTAAATAGAACCGTTATCCCTCAAAGCACAGCTATTCAAGAAAAACAAAGGAAAAAAAAAAAACACAAAAATCCTGTGAAATGGAGCTAAATTCAAAGATCTTACACACTGTGCATGACAAACCAAGAATACAAAACAACGTACATAAATGCGAATGTTTTCATAAATGCGAATGTTTTCATAAATGCAGCCATAAAGGATTTCACGTTTTTCTTTTTGTAAAATTAAGGAAAGCAGCTCACAATGCAACATTCATTATATTTAAATAGTCTCATTTTAATCATTATTACTGTTGGAGTGTAACTGTAGATTAGAAACCCACTCCAGATAAAGGAGACCTCTATTAATCAAAAAAAAAAAAAAAAAAGATAGAATTTTTCTAATAAAGAGGATGGTAAATGTATATTCTTTTTTAATAGGCCAACTATTGGAGTGAAATATGAAAAGAGCTCATTATTATAAATCTGCATAAAATTGGATTTAAATTTCCTCCTAACTATCTATTGTAATTTACTGGAAGCTGGAAATCCTGGTTCTATGAGTCACTGCAGAACTAGTCTTGGGACATGTAAACCAGACAAATCAGGATTGCCCCTTCACAGACTTTAAAAAAAAAGTCTAATTAGGAAAGAAAATCTGTGCAGTTTTTTTTTTAATATAGAATTTCAAAATCAGGAGCTCTGATTATTTTTATAATAATACAGTTAATACAGTAACATGCCCAAACTCTAAATGTACAGTGTTGTGAAATGTAGTGCAGAGATGGATACAGTGAGAAATTTCCCTACCATCCCCTTACAACCCTCCCCATTTAATACTTAGAAAGCCTTCAAAAAACTTTCTGACTTCTAACACCACGAGGTAAAATTTGTCGGTTCTTAAACTTTATGTAAATGTACTCATGCACATGCCTTCTTTTGAATTGAACTTGTTTGCATATAACTGTATCTGTGAGCTCCACCTCTCTCTTTCATCCTACTGTTCACGGATATTTGGGTTGTTTTCAGTTCTTAGTTATGAATATTATTTCCTTACATATTTTACACACATGTTTCTTAGGTATGTATGTTCACTTTTGTAGCTATGCACCCATCTATTTTGAGAAGAGGTGTTGGATCATAAAAAACACATTCAGCTGTACTAGGCAACGTATACAGTGCCCACGAGGACCCTGATTTATGCAAGCCCTTAACCTACAGCACTGATAGTTTGTAATCACAATTTAACTTGCAACGTATTTTTTGTTGCAAAACACAAAATTATATGCATTCAACATCCATCTAGGCATTCACCGTGTATCTACTTTTAAAACTTTTAAGTGAAAGAGAACTTTAAAATTTGCAATCATATGGGAACACCTTAGAACCAGATCATATTTTGGCAGGGCATTTCATCAGTGATCCACACAAAACCGAGCTGAAATAATTTCACTTGAAGTCATCATTTTCGACCTTTTCAAAGAATGATTTGGCTTTTAATCAGAAATCTGTGTTTCATTTTGAACGAGGAACGCATCATCCCAACTCAGCTATTTCCATACAAATGAACTACTTTCCATATCATAAGATTCATAATGAACAGACTTCTGCTCCTACACACATATGGAGGACTTCAGGCAGAAGATGACTTCAGTCTAGCTGAGTATGAAATGTGTCCAGCGTGTTCGAAAATTATCCTCACTCACCTCTCTTGAGGTATAAAGGAGTGAACACTCATTGGCTGTGATTAACCTCCGCTGAGTCAACCACTCTTGAATTTATCAAGGAGAGTTTGAAATAAACTCTTTAGGTCAATACCTACCCAATTGTAAATGGAAACAATAGATAGCAATTTAAGACAAGACCGATGTAGATGGAAAGTGGGGGTAAAAGAAAAATGGTATCTTTGCTCACTTTGTACTTACATGATATTGTGGGGTATGAATTATTCTCCATCGATTAGCTATGCACATTTAGACAAATGAGAATTTCTCTAAGCCTCAGTTTTGACATCCATATAATTTCTTTGCAAGAATGTGATGTCAAAGGTATAAACTATCCTATAAATGGAGTAGAGTTTTGCCATAATATACTTTTGTCATGTTATTATGACAATAATTTATTTTTTGCTTTTCAAAACATTCTTCTGTTATTTTAACATTAATGACACTTTGAGGATGAAAAGAACATGCATTATTATCACCGTGCGCAGAGAGCAAGCTCTGTCTTGGCTGGTGATTGCCTGAGGGAAACAGGACAAAGGTCAATCACTCTTCCTCCTGGTTTAGTTCTTCTTCTCTCTCACCTTTTCTTCTTCTAGTAAATCGATTCCTAAGTGCGTCATAGTTCCAACTTGCTGGGTGTGCTTTTGTAGGTTCTTCAAAGAGTCTCATGTCTCCCACGTCAGTAAACATAAATACTTTGTTAAAGGGTCTGTCTTCAGTTAAATGTTTATTTCTACCCCATTGCCACTTGGCCACTGTCTAACTTTTTTTTACTTCTTCTGCTTCATATATTAGCATCATCTTTCTTTCTTACCCCCTTGCTAATGTAACATCTTTTGGAATGGATGAGCTGATACAGAATATTCATGTTCTTTGCTCTACCGCATCTCCACCATTAAAAGGAAGAACAGGAAGAACAGAAAGGAGGCAAGGAAGGAAGAGGAAGGAAGGGGAAAAAAACTCAGCTAATTTTTCCATTGGCTCTATTTACCAAAGCCACGTATCAGAGACCCAATATTGAATGCAGTCCTTTTCTCAATTTGGAGGTCCAATGGTTCCCAGTGCAATGACTTCATAACCCACAAGTGTTGTCTTATATTTTCACCTTGACTACTCAGGTTGATGGTTGGTTTTCAGGTTTGTGTTGTCATGACTGTATGATGGCTGGTGGTCTTCCAAGCCTCATAGCCTCATGAAACCATGTCCAAGGACAAGATAAGAAAAACAAAACAAACAAATAAATGAACAAACAAAAAATATCTCCCTCCACTGGACTTTAGGAGGGTTGGAAGTGTTCCTGGAGGACTGTTTGTCTTATTGGCCCAGATTCACCACAAACCCATCTCAGATCCTTTCAGGGTCATGGAAGGCAGACGACCATGGTCATCTTAGGTTAATATAAAGGTACCTCTTGGACTGGGCATGGGTACACCCTCACCTGACGTATATGTATTCCTCCCATCCTTGAACATAATTAAGGTTCTGTTTGAAAGGAGAAAGGGAAAATGCCTGCTGCCCAGGTTGGCTCCAGCGTCTGCCGTGGTCCTATCACGTCTGCAGGGGGATGTGTCACAGAAGTGGTGAGCTGACCCCAAACTCCCCATTGACCTGATTCATCTTATTCTTTCTTCATTATGGATTGCTGAGAGCAATCACTATGACATGCTTTTCCCTGGGCTTGCTGGCAAGAGTGTTTTACGTACTGTTTCTGTATCCATAACACAGCAGGGGATCTTGGACAACTGATTTGCTTTCTATGATTTGTGTCAGCCCCGCGCAGGCACTGAGTGCATGCTGGTGATGAACTCTTGTCATTTGCAGCAGTACGTCTTCACCCCCTCTCTCTCCCTCTCCAACCCTTCCCAATACACAGTACTGCATCTCTCCCATTTTGGGGAGTGCCTTCTGGGGCACTAGTTCCAATGAGCAGCTTTTCACAAGCTATTGCTTCAAGTACTTACTTTTTTCTTGGTCTTATTATTAAATTACAAGTCTGTTCCTGTTGGTGTTTTTGAAATTCATCTGCCAGATAATCTATTAAAATACTTTGCCAGCTTATGCTGTGTCCCAGCAGAGATGCTAAAGAGAAATGAGTTTTGATTGTCACAGAAATTCAGTTTCAACTCTAGGAAAAACTGACTAGAAAGCTTATTAGCCTCTGAATTAGCTACTGAGAACGCTTTGAAGTCACCTTCCCCAGAGATCTCTCATAAAAGGCTATGTGTGCCTGTGACAATTTAGAAAATTTTAACCATCTGAAGAAGAGAAAGAAGATGACACTTAAGTTGTATACCGGATTATACCCTGAGTGTTCCAAGCCTCTACATCTTCTATAAAGCCCACAGTTTGGTCAGTTTGAGAGAATGGCCAAAAATCTGGAGGCCTATGGGGACTTAAGGGCAATGTCAGGAGACCCTCCCCAGCTGGGAACGGCCCTTAAGCATGTAAGGCTGTATGAAGTGGCTTGGTCTCCCCCAAAATCCTCTAGGAAAGAAACTCATCCAGGAGGCCTGCACCACTGACAGAATGTAAGGACTGTGTGCCCCAAATTCCATCTGTGATGATATGCAAGTAATAAGAGGAAAGTTTGTCTTTTTAACCGTGGAAGTATTGTTTTCATTGCCGTATGCCGAGGGTTAGTGAGTTCTGGATTCCAATCATGGCTCTTTGAGGAAAGCCCTTGTACATCTTCGTCATCTCTGAAAGGCAACAGCATTTTTGAGAAGGACTGCCCACATTAAATTCTGCAAGTGCATGAAACAGCCTGTGAGGCTGTCGATTGTCTATTACACCTACTTCTTTTATTTTTTCCATTTCGTGTCTCGGTAATGCTGATAATAGACTAGAAAATCTCAGGATAGGAGCCCTAGAAAGTGGAGCTGGGCGTGTCCTTCATGCTGGGGTTTTTACAGCACTGCAATCTCGGGGTAGCAAGAGGGGGCAAGTGGGGACATGAAGCAGGGGAGAGAAAGAGCAAATACAAAGTGGTTTACAAGTAACTTGGGTACACAATCCTGAGAGAGCACGCCGTTGTTCGATTCCACGGTACCTTCTCCAGCCAGGACCCCATCAAGCCACTATGACCAGAAACAGTCCTTTAAAGAAAGAGACGGGTAGGGATGTGTCCACTGGGTCCTTCGCACCTCCTGTGTTTCATCTGACAAGGGTCATTCCCAAGTGATTGAATCCTCACTCTTTTAGGTTGGGTTGGCCATCGCCTTCGGATGGATAGCTTCCAGAAAGTCAGACCCCAAGGGCAAAGTTCCATCTGAGCCACATGCCTTACTGACCTCACAAGTAGGGAGAAGCCAGAACCTCCTTACTTCTGCAATCACTGAAGCTCCTCCTCAGAGCCACTGGAAATCACACCAGCATGTAGCTTTGGGAAGTTTCCTCGGAGAAATTGGGGAGGTATGCTTGTGGGATCTCTTATGCTTGCTTCTGCTTGGAGACAGGAATAAGGAATAGAAATCATCATTGGGAATAGGAATCATCAGCTGAGGATGAGAATGTGGGTGTTTGTGTTAGACGTCTGCAGAAGAAGGGAACAGTGTGAAATCAGCCTCTAAAAGAAAAGGAGAGAGAAATGACTCTGATGATGTATTAGGATGACTGTCTCAGGAGAGCAGGCATCAGCAGGGGCCAAGGATTTTCGCTGAACCTGGAGCCGAGGTTTAGGAAAACAAGGGAATCTGGGCAGTGCCTAGACTAGGTTCCCACACGGAATTTCTCCTGTATCATGTGCATCAATTTTCCAAGTCATGTCAGTAAATACTGATTGATCACCAATGCATATCAATAGATATTAGGAGAGGTATAGTAGGAAAAAGGTACAACGTGAGAAAAATGTAAATGATTAATTTTCTACACAAATACAAAAGCTCAAATCAGTAGCATCAGTAGAAATTTACTAATCCACATAGCAAGCACTGTAAGACCTCAGCAGGTTAGAACTTTGGACATACTTTTTTAAAATACACAAGAAGACTTTAATTTCATGACTATAAACATTATACTCTGATTGCTTCCCACACATATAAAATATTTACTCCACTAAATAAATAAGACATACCATTTTTGCAAATGGCACTTAAATGCCCCCTGAGATAAGACCTCCTTAGCCCAGGCAGGGGTTGCTGCGGAGTTTCTGTGCTGGATTCCCCAAGCACAGATCTAGAGTGCCTGGGAAAAGTTTGGACTTGAACCAGCCCAGAAATAAAAGCTAAGACTTTAAGCAGCTGATGCAGGAGACAGGCATACAGAGGCCAGGACACCAACACAGACAGAAGTGAGGCTATAGGGCAGGAGGATGCATTTTGGGTTTCTTATAAATGGATTTGGCTCACGAGTTACAACTGAGCAGGACCCTATAGGGTCTTCCTGAGACAGACTTCCCATCATGTCCTCTGTCGGCTTCTTGTCTATAGAAAAACTTTAGTCTCCTAGACCTTCCCCAAGTTCCAAAGAATACATTTAATCAGAGAAGTGAGAAAGTGCAGAAACAAAGGAAAATAGTCAAGCAAGACAAAATAATAATAGTTTAGCTATTAAACAAGGTCAATGACCTTCAGTTCTTCCTCAAGGGCTATGGATAATATTCTAAGCCACATCCTTTGAGCTATTTTGCAGAAATGAAATCCCCACCAGGTGGAAGAAGTTAACTACATGATGACCAGACTGGAGCCATGACCTAAGTTGTTCCGTCTTGCGCAATTCTGAGAACTGTCCTCAAGGAAATGAGAACAAACAGACCCTGGAACTGAAGATTATCTGTACTTAAAAGAATCAAGATGACCCTGGTCAAACCACCACATGACCAATTTCAAGAGGACTGTCAGAGCTGAATGTGCTATTCTGTTCATGGCTCCCCTACCCCAACCTGTGCAGCCCTGAAGCTCCCCTTTAAAATCTCTTGCCCTCTGATTGACAATAGGGAGTTGATTATTTGGGACATGAGTCCACCATCTCCCCAGGATTGCCAGCTTTCCCAATAACGCTCTCTATCTTTACCCAACACTGTCTCTCAGTATTGGATTCTTGAGTGATGAGCAGCCAAACCTGAATTGGTAACAAGAACTCTTGTAATTAAGCCACAAGAAATCATTTGGAAAAAACAGAATGGAGTTAGTTATTAGAATGCTTTGAATGAAAGACTCAGGCATTGGGTTATTTTCTTACTGATCATGAGGCACTGAATAATAATTCAAAGATTTAATATAAAATAATGAACACTTCTGAGTACCTATTTTATGCTTACTATTCTTAGTATTTCATATGTTTTAACTCACTGAATTATTTCAGCAACCCCTCCTCCCAAACAAGATGTCACAGGTTAAAAGTTCTCAAGATTTTCTGATAAACTCATCTGTGGGGATAAGGGATGGATACAGAAAGCCCCTCTTTCTGAAGACATGTAGGTGAAGCAAGAAAAGCAAGAATAGCAGACACCCTTCATGACTGGACACTACTTCAAAACATAGCCAGAAAACGAGTTACCTTTAGCTGGGTCCTAACCCAATGGTGGTGTCTGCAAGGGTAAAGCCCTCTCGTTTCCTGTGCTCATCCTGGCTTTGCTGACTTGAATTTGACATTGAACTTGATTCTCTCATCCCAGAAAAGGGTCCCTGGATAGTTCTCACTGCTAGTGCATTACATGTAGATAAAAGCATCTGATCTCTCAATACTGACATGTTCAGTGGTATCATGAGTTTCTAAGAAGAGGGGGTTTCATATGATTGTTAGATTTCCTTTTTTTTTTTTTTTTTTTTTACTGTTTCAACACAAGAAAGACTATTTGTTGAGGTAAGATTTCTCTCTCTTTTGAAAAAGTCAGAAATTCTTAAAGTTTCACAGTTTTGAATTATTTTCCTACCCACCTAGGAATTTCTGTATTTAATTACATGAAAATAAAGGACACTGTGAATGCATCTACAAAACAGAAACAGACTTGCACACATAGTAACCAATCTTATTGTTACTGGGGAAAGGAGGTGGGAAGGGATAAATTTGGGAGTTTGAGATTTACAAATGTTACCCACTATATATTGAAATAGATTTTAAAAAATGATTTTTCTGGATAGCACAGGGGACTATGTTCAATATCTTGTAATAACCTCTAATGGAAAAAATTTGTAAATGAATATATGTATGTATACGCATGACTGGGACATTGTGCTGTACACCAGAGATTGACACATTGTAACTGACTGTACTTCAATTAAAATACATTTTTAAAAAATAAAATAAATATGGAAAAAGCATCAAATTGCCTAAAGTTTTATCTGCTTTTGATTTATATCCAGTTGTTGAGGTTGGGTGTGTGGAATACCAAATATCCAGAAGAAGAATATGGTTTAAGAGGAAGGGCACTTAGTGAGAAGTCTAGATTCCTGTGCTCTTGGCCGTTAGAATTAGGAGAGGGCATCTTTGTCTCTGAAGATGCCTTCCCTTCACTGCAAATAAAGCCACCAGCGACTCCTCCTCCTTGTCCACTGTAAATATTAGCTCTTAGAATAAAAGAGAAGGGACCATATGCCTGTTGAAAGGAATCAAGAGAATCATAATAGGCTATGACAATGTTTATTCTTTTAAACTAAATCTTCTAAGTTTTCTAATATCTTCAGTGACCAGCATAAATTCCCATGTATTCGCTCTTGAACTGAAGCAAACATAGACATTTCCCTCAGTTAGTTATATTATGCTAAATACTTTGATTCATTTCTAGAAAATTCCACCAAGAAACCAAGAATGACCATTAATTGCAGGTTAGGAAGGTAACCAGTGTCAATCTGTGAATTCATGCTATACTGGAGTCTGACCTATTCAACCAAAAAGTACAGTTTGAATTTGATAAATCTAAATTCATAAGTGATCTCTTTCTCTTTTCTTTTCTTCTTTTTCCTTTCCTTTCCTTTCCTTTATCTTCTCTTTCCTTTTTTTCTTGAAGTTTACTCTTTATGTATGAAGCACTCTGTTACATGCTTAGATCTTGAGAACACACAAATAAAGCATATGTTCTATACTTTTGGTGAAGTTTACTAGTAGTACCTAACCCAGAATAACTTGCAACAGGGCAAAGAAAAGTCTGTGAGGATTGTAAATTTCCAAGATGCCTTTGTGAGTTATTCTGAAACATTTACAAAAAAAAAAAAAAAAACAAAAAAAAAACCCCACAGAATGAGATGTCATTAGAAAGCATTGAACATTCACTGTGTGTCAGATATTCTTCTAAGAACTCTGCAGTTAATTCTTACAGCACTCTAGGATGTAGCTAGTCACTGTCATTACCCAGTTGACAGGGAAGGAAGCTGAGATACAGGGAGTTTAATGACTTGCCCCGCATCGCACAGATAATAGTTCCTCATTCAAACTTGGCCAGTCTGGGTCCAGAGTATACGAAAACTTTTTTTTTTTTTTTTTTTTTTTTTTTTTAGAAATTATAGTCACTGGCACTTTTCATAAATGAGAAGTTAACTCAGATAGTGGAATACGTCAACAATCATATTCTATTAAAAGTGCTTTCTAATGGTCAGGGAAGTCACCAATTATGGCCATTTTGTGTTTTAAATGTGTATAAGAAACTGACTGTTACAGTATTTCATAAAAGCAAAGGTATAGAAAGAGATTTGGTTCCTAGGCAGTTGTTCCATGACTTATTCTATGGTATATCCTAAATGTAATACTAATATAGTTTTCTGATTACATGTATTTTAGAATTTCAAAGGATGTCACAGTTATATCTAAGAGTCAGTAACAGCCGTAAGAGTAAAGTGGAACTCTGTAGCATGCATAGATGTCAAATTATAATGTTGAACACCTGAGACTTATACAATGTTATATATCAATTTTATCTCAATAAAAATGGGTAAAGGGGAATGTTGGAGATTAACACACAAGTTTCCATTTTCTGTGAAGTGTTGGCTTGACTGCAACCCAGAGCTCAGAGCCCCCTCCAGCCTAATTCAGTTGATGAAACACTATTATCATTTTTATACCTAAAAAGCAGAGACTCATTGATTGAGTTGCAAGTCCAAGATCACAAAGCCAACAGAACCATAATTCACCACCAAGTTTATCTGAGTTTAAAGTTACTTTCTAAAGATAGTATCAGAAAACGGGGCTTGTAAGCTTGAAAGTCCACTGATCCAGAAATCTCAAAATCACAGTGGTATCCAATTACTCCTTTCAAAACGAGGGACAGTTTTGAAAAGTCTGTAGAGTGAAATCCATTTTAGTTAGGTTATCAGTGGGACACCAAGTATTTACTGACCTCGTAATGTGAAGGTTTCTGCAACCCAGGAGCTGTCAATTCTGCAAGGTGGGACCAAATCTAGCTTTTCTCTTGTCCCCAGTGTACTGTAAAAACAAACAAGCAAACAAACAAACAAAAAAACAAACAAAACTCATAATTCTCCCCCTGTTTGAAATGTCTGAGGATCGGTTATGCACAGTGAGATGGCAAGATGGAGTTTACCAGATGTAGAAATTTAGTGAAGTTCTGCTACAAACAGTTCAACATGAAACTCTGTGAGAGGAGGGTGTGCAAGGTGCCATGGGCTCAGAAGGGGCGGCAACTGACCTCAACTGGATAATGAGAGATTTCACTGTATGGGGAAACTCTGGCGGTACTTTGAAGCAATGGTGGCTCTTTGAAGTGCCCAGAAAACAAACCACAGACACAGAAGCCAGTCTCAAAGGGTGTCTGCTTTTCCATTGATTTTCCCAGACACTTACAAAAAGTGCCTGTTTCAGAATTAGTGCTCAGTATACATTTCTGAGTGTAACGTACAAAATACATGTATTCCTAAATAGATCTTCCTTTAATGTGGAAGTCAGTGATTTATTTATACTTTTGCTGTAACGTTTTGAACTACCTGAAAAAATACTATAGATAGCTGTGTGTACTTACTAGAAACAAAAAAAAAGTTATATTTTTACTAGGTGGGGGAAGGGGGGTGGGAAGGGATAAATTGGGAGTTCAGGATTTGCAGATACTAACTTCTATATATAAAATAGATAAACAACAAGGTCCTACTGTATAGCACAGGGAAATATATTCAATATTTTGTAGTCACCTATAATGAAAAAGAGTATGAGAATGAATGAATGATATATGTATGACTGAAACATTATGCCGTACACTGGAAATTGACACAACATTGTAAACTGACTATACTTCAATTTAAAAAATGAATCAATATATAAAAAGAAAAAAAGAGAGAGTTAGCACCTGCCATGTGCAGAGTTGAGTGTCAGGACACCTAGCACCATGAAGAGGTCAGGGAAGGTAGCTGGGAAATTCCTTCCCTCACTTGTTCATGCTACGAGCATTTTGTGAGAGTCTGCTGTAGGCCAGAAGCTAAAGAAGGCAGGATAAATACATTTTGAAGTCTCAGCCCCAGAGGACTGATAGGTACTGGTCCTCCTGTGTGAAATGGCCTTCCTCAATGTCTCGGGGGCCTCCAAGAACATGCCGTCAGCACTGTGGACCAGACAGCTCTTTGGCGTGCGGGACACTGCAAGGTACTCAGCAACACTGCGTTGGGCTCATCAAACTGCGGGAGCATCTTCCACTTCCTGGGCCAACCAATAAAGGATCCCGGAGTGTTCAAATGCGTCTTTGGGAATGCTCAACTGTTTCTGGTTAAGAATCGTATTTGGCCAAAATAAAACCTGAGCTTAACCTGACGATGAGAGCAGCAGTTCCCCAAGAGAAGCAGGGAGGGGGACTCAACACCACTGCTGCTTCTGCTCTGATTGCTGTTCACCGAAAGCCGTTCTATGCAAAACCCGGGATTATTAGAAAGTTTTGGCACTTTTGAAAACTGTATGCTATTCATGTCATCTGAAGTCTCCGTTTGGGGGCAGAAGGGACCAGGAGAATGATCGCAAGTGAGAAGGTGAAATTGGCATCAGAATTTCACAATGTCAGCTGGTGCCGCTGGGGCGGACTGCTCCTGTCCCCCCGGCCCTTCTCTCTCTCTCTCCATTGACCTCTGTCTACATGTCTGTTTATCTGTAATCTGCATCTAGCTATCTACACATACATAAATATTTATGAATATGCAGTCATTTCGCAGGAGTGTGACAAGTACCATTTATACACTTAGCGGGTGTTATGTTTCTGGTGAAGGACTGAATAATAGAAGACACACTTTCCTCTAAAGCTCACAATTTTTCTGTAAATATGAAATTCACAAGCCCCACTGGTAACCTTCCCTTATTCCCAGAACTTGCACGGTGTAGCCACATAGCAGGTATTAGCGACACTGCACTGAACTGAATGTGTTAGTGTCTTTCATAGGGGCGGCTAGATCTTCCAAATCCAGAATGTTTTATTTGCGGTTCAGCGCCAGCCGGTGCTGTAACCAAGGCTGCACCAGCGATGGTGTCTGCACGTGCTGCTCTCAGCCGGTTTCTCCATGATCCAGGGGCCAAGAGCTCATTTACTAAATCAATACCTCGTACTTATTAGGTAAATACAGGGTAAGCTTCAAATTTAAGGGCATTTGAAAAGACAGGATCCCTATGCCTTCCCTTTTAAAAAAAATTATTAGCTTTTGGAATAGAGAAATACATTTTTCTCTTCTCAGCAATAATTACTTTCAAAATTAGGTCTATCATTTAACTTAAGTATGAAAAATGCAGGTGTTTATATTAGTATCATGGCTCACTGAGAGGCTGGCTGAGAAGACCTGTTAGCCATTCACCGAAATGGGAAATGCAACAGAAATTCAGTATTTCTATACAAGTTCCCTATCTCTCTATATATGTCTCAATTTCTCTCTTCTTTTTTCCTTTTTCATTAGCAAATGGAGGAAAGTTTCCTTTATTTACATTCATTCAGGGTATTATTTGTAGAAAAATGAGTGTGTATTCAAGGAAAGCCACGGAGTAATTTTACTCCTTTACACGTCACAGATGTAAACTGCTGTGTTTGTGTACACAGAGCACTGTGTGAATTTCTAGGATGCATTTTTAATTAAATGGTTATTTCTAAGAACTATATTTATAAATAACTGAGTTGGAAATATGTTTTAGATCCTAATTTATGGAATAGTCTCTGATTTCCCTTTATTCCTTAATAGCAGTTTCAAGTGTAACCTGAGGGTCCTAGCCAGGAATACATGCTCATTTCTGCTCTTCCAAGTTAATTATTTTATTTCTTCCTCATTTGGCAATATTTTATATGGCTTGCAAAACGTGTCTCCTGAACACATAGCATAAGTCTTGATAGTAAAGATGGTTGTATATTAACATTTAAAATAGGCACCCATCCGCCTACCATGAAAGATTTAAGGAAAACACATCTACTAATGAACTCGGTTTTTTAAAGTGTGTATTTATTAATTATAATGTTTTATGATTCTTCAATAAAATACAAATATTCAGATAATCCAGACCTGTTTATTTAATTTTTCTTCAGTAAATATATTGGCTTAATAATAGTGATTCATAGAAAAAAAATACCACTTTCGTTTCTGTTTTTGGATCTATCACATTTAATCTTAAAGAATTCATAAATATAATCAACTAATAAGGCCCCAATTTGAAGGAATAAATAAGCCCTTGTGAAAAATTGAACATTTACACAGATGAGCTTTTTGATAATTTTCTCCTATGAATGCAATATTTTCTAAAACTCACCTTTTAAATGCAGCATTTTGTTTTTCTTTTAATTTTATTTTATTGAGTTATAGTCATTTTACAATGTTGTGTCAAATTCCAGTGTAGAGCACAATTTTTCAGTTATACATGAACATATGTATATTTATTGTCACATTCTTTTTCAACATGAGCTCCCACAAGATCTTATATATATTTCCCTGTGCTATACAGTATAATCTTGTTTATCTATTCTATACATATCTGTCAGTATCTACAAATTTTGAACTCTGGCCAAAATAAAACCTGAGTTTAACCTGAAGATGAGAGTAGCAGTTACCCAAGAGAAGCAGGGAGGGGCAGGTGGGGTTGTGACTCAACACCACTGCTGCTTCTGCTCTGACTGCCGTCTGTCCCTTCCCACCCGCCTCCCCACTGGCAACCACAAGTTTGTATTCTATGTCTACAAGTCTGTTTCTGTTTTGTATTTATGTTAGTTTGTCTTTTCTTTTCTTTTTTTTAGATTCTGCATATGAGCGGTCTCATATGGTATTTTTCTTTCTCTTTCTGGCTTACTTCACTTAGAATGACATTCTCCAGGGACATCCATGTTGCTGCAAATGGCATTATGTTGTCATTTTTATGGCTGAGTAGTATTCCATTGTATAAATATACCACATCTGCTTTATCCAGTCATCTGTCCATGGACATTTAGGATATTTTTAGCAGCTTGTTTTTTTTTTTTTTTTATTGAAGTATAGTCAGTTACAATGTGTCAATTTCTGGTGTACAGCACAATGTCCCAGTCATGAATATATATACATATATTGGTTTTCATATTTTTTTCATTAAAGGTTATTACAAGTTATTGAATATAATTTCCTATAGATGCAACATGTTGCATTTGTCTTCAGGAGTGAGCTTGGAGAGGCTTGAGAACTGGTACTTGGCAGCCCAGGGTTTTATCAGTGCCTTTGCTGCCACACTTAGAGCAAATACTTCAGTAATAACTGGAACATGTGCCCTGTTAGGAGATTTGTTGTCATTGCACCAAGTGGACTGATTGATTTTAGCACCTTTTTTTCCCCAAAAAGATCTTGGATGATAAAATCAGATTAAATATTACCTGGGAACATGATTTTGAGGACCCTTGATTGCTATAGATTGGTGAATGTATCTTTAAAATGTAATGAACAGAGATTTTAAAATCTCCCCAAATTATGATTTTCAAAGTATGAAAGATCCACTCATCAGATGGACCACAGCTTCAGGCAGGTCCGGTTGGATCTCATCAGACCTGAAATGGAGCTGTTGATGATCAGAATAAAACGCCCCTCTGCCTGAGACTTTGCTTCCTTCATGTGAAGGGAAACTGATGTCCAACAAACAGAAGGCTTCCATGTGAAGACCAGGCAATTCCCAGCATCTGTCAGGTCATTCTAAAGACATGTAAGTGGATATGAGAGAATAATATGGAATTAAGCAGCATAATTTTATGATAATATTTGTCTTTGTATAAATTTACTCTCTTAAGGATTTTTATTAATTCTTGAGAATTACTATTTTTTAATCTTTGCACTTTTGTTCCCCCTGTGGAAAATTGTAAGATTTATCAGCTAGAAAAAAACAGATATGGATATGTTTAATGTCTGGCATTCATCATGGTTCTTGTCTAGTTCAGTTTCCTTAGCTGCCTAAGTCACCTTGGAGAACAATTCCTATAATTAATCAGCCATTCATCTGTCTATGTATTCACGGAGTGACTGTCATCTAAGCACCTGAGAAATCAGATAGAGGGCTAAGTGTGGAAAACAAAACAGTGAAATAAATTCTTTACTTCTCTGTTATTAGTCAATTATACTTCAAAAAATTTGGAAGTGGGAAAAAAAAGTAAGAAATGGTTTTGGGAAAGAATGGTTTTAGTTTAGTGTACTTTTCTGGTAATTCTATTTATTAGCCGGGTAAGTTTTAAAAGTCAGGGAACATTCCAAGTCTCATTTATTATGAAGGAGTAAAACATATGATGTTTAGTGTCCATTCACTCATTGCAATTTTAGGATTTTATAAATCCTACTCAAGAAAGCCGTGAGTGAGAGTGTTTGTGTGTGGAAGGCAAAGAAAACCCACTTTCGACCTTGAACACATATGTATTTGCATTAATCTTGAGATAAATTTTGATGATCTAAAATGAACGACTCTGCATAATTGAGTAAGAGGTCAGGACCTCCTCACAGAAACAGAAGCTCAGAATTTCCATAATCTGGGTTCTGCTTTAGTGGGCCTCCCTGGGGTGGGATCCATGCTTGCGAGCAGGTCCTATGCTTCCAAAGGGTAGTGGGTTTGGAAGGTGTTGAGAAGAATCAGCAAGACCAAAGAAGATGACCACAATTTACCAATAATTTAGGGGATAAACTAAGAAGAAGATATCTTATATTTTGATATACCTGAAGTATTAAAATATTTAAGAGAGTCATGGAATAAAATGTTTCAAAAACTATTTGGAAAGCCAATCTCATAATTAAGAAGATGACATAAAAATAGCTCTAAGCTTTTAATTTAAGTATTTATGAATTCCCTCTAGATAACTAGTCTCAGGGCTGCTGACTTCTTGTTTTCCAACATTTTAAAGAAATACTTAAAATCCAAGCACTCTTGACAAAAGGTTAAATTATGATGGCTAGTAGAAAATATTCAGTACATGTTATAATGTATCTCCTACTGAAAGGAAGTCTTGAGGCCTCACCAATGTCAAAGTTGCTGAACAGTTTTCTTAAAGGCCTTGTTTTAGACAGGGTTCCCCAGAGAAACAGAAACTAATTCAAAATCCAGAAGTCCAAAATCTACAGAGTAGGCTGGTGGGCTATGGACCCAGGAAAAAGCTGATGTGGTAGTTCAAGTCTGAAGTTGTCTGCTAGCAGAATTCTTTCTTTGTCTGAGGATGTCGGGCCTCTGTTCTATTTAAACCTTTGCCTGGTTAGATGAGGCCCACCCACAGTATAGAGGGCAATCTGATTTATTCAAAGTCCACCTGCTTGAATCTTAATCTCATCCTAAACTACCTCCAGAGAAACATTCAGAATAATGTTTGACCACATGTCTGGACATTGTGGCCTAACCTAATTGACAGATAAAATTAATAATCCCAGGCCCTGACTGCTGTCAGTAACACCTATGACACTCATGTCTCTAGCCCACAGAGGGCCCCAGATCTTGAGCGTGGTTAGAAAATTCCCTGCGTGGAACAGTAAAGTGACCAAGGAGAGAGACAGCATTATCACCCTCTGTCTTAGGTGGAGATATCCAGACGTGGACCCTGAGAAGTGATTCACTGAGGAAGATTGAGAGGAAGAGACACTTAAGGAAGTGGAGAATCAGAGCAGAGAAGGGAAAGAAGTCAGACCTGGGTGGATGTGGACTGATGAGCTGCAGAGGTAACATCAGAGACGTAATGTGTAACCTGACATGTGTCAGGGTCACCGTGCTTTCTCTCTCTTGCTGCTGAGTGGTCTGTCTTCGGCCAAGGGCTGCTTCCAGGGGGTCATGCAATCTCAGTTCCTTCCAGATCTCTGAACGCATCAGCAGAGAGGTCTCCTGGGTCTGAAGTCTTCCTCCAAAGAAGAACTGCAGATGTGGGACCTTTGGAGGTGCGGAAATGAACTTCTAGGCCCAGGACGGAGCCACTCCTGCCCAGGATACCACAACAGCAAACTGAAACTTTGAGGTCACTTTTGTGTCCCTGTCCAGCAACCTTGACTGGAAATGTGGGCTATCCAGTCAACCAGTCTCCAAACATCAGCACAGCTCTGGGCTCTCTACAGACAACCCCCAACTTACAATGGGTCAACCTTTGCATTTTCTGCTTTATGGTGCTGTGAAAGCAATACACATTTAGTAGAAACCATACTTTAAACTTTGAATTGTGACCTTCTCCTGGGCTTGTAATATGTGGTACAATACCATCTTGTTATATTGGGCAGAGGCAGTGAGCCAAGCTCAGTCAGCCAAATGATCACGCAAGCAAACAATCCATATACACCTACAATGGGTCTGCACTGACACACGGTATTCTGTGTTTCAGTCCCAGTACGGTACCCCATAGACTGCATAAGCTACTCAACACTCCATTATACAGTAAGCTCTGTGTTAGCTGATTTCACCCAACTGTAGCTTAATGTAAGTGTTCTGAGCACGTGTAAGGTAGGCTGGGCTCAGGAACGATGTTCCGTAGGTTAGGTGTATTAAGTGCATCTTTGACTTACAATATTTTTAGCTTACAGTGGGTTTATTGGCACATGACCCCATGGCAAGTCTAGGAAGATCTGTCCTTATTTCCCTGTTTTCTACTCATTTTCTGTTTTCCTTCCATATTCCTTATTCTTTCCTCTGTAAAAGCATGCCACTTTCTTCCTTGTGGTTCTCCAAGTGGACAACATTCCCATCAAGACATATCAAATAAAGTTTCTTTGCATCACGTAAATTGTATTCTTTAATCATTTTAAGAGAAGTAAGAACACACACTTCAATTACAGGGAAACAAAGATACGGTTCTGTGAGATTCTGGAGCCTTGACTACATCAGTAACACATCTCCCCCAACCCGCCCCCAGTCCCCCTCCCACCACACATGCAATCTTCATCTTTGAGGTGAATCTTTTTTTCCCCTAGATGAAGAAAAATGATATTTTCCATATCTTATGTAAAATTCTGAGTAAAAGTTGCTTCGTCTCCTACTCCGAAAGCCCTACCATTCCAAGCTAGATTTCCCCCACCCAAACCTACACCCATGCAGAAGTCCAGTGTCCATCACTGCCACTGCCATGATCAGCATTCTCAGCACTTATGCTGAAATCTGCTACAGTTGCATTTTTCTGAACCTTTTAAGGCCAAGAATAATTTAGCATAGGATAACATTTCTGGCTTTTGAATCATTACTTCTGATCTACAAGACCTTGCTCATTTTGAGGTGAAGGAATTATGCAAATCTTCACTCAGTACCATTAGCTTTTATGTTTCTTCCCCTGTGACTGTTCTTCTGCTAGAAATTCAGTTGTTTTCCAGTTTCACCTTTTCCTATTTGGTTTGCCAAGGAAATTTCTACCTTCTTAAGCTTCTAAACACCAACCTTCTCAACAGAGCAACTACGACATGAGTTAAGCATTCAGGGATGCTGTGTGTGTGTGTTTGTGTGTGTGTGAATCTGGTGTCTGCATCTCTGTGTGTGTTGTTTATATTTGTGCATGAGCCATTAAGAAAGAGATTCTGAGGCATTCAGTCAAATGAGATAATGAAAAATGATGGCTCTCTCTACTATCAAACCACTGAAAAACTCAAACACTTCCAAAATACATTAATTGGCAAAATAACTAGAATGATGATGGCAGTCATATGATAATTCATACTTTCAAAGAGCTTTTTTAAAATGACTAATTGGACTCTCAACTTATGCTACGAAATGGCTAAAGAGGTGATGATTATTAATTCATGACATGTAAGAAGACTGAGTAGGAGCAAATTTAAATAAATCGCTTGGGGATCCTTACTGAGCTAACAGTGGGTCTAGAACTAAATGTGTCCCCAAACAGCTGCATTCTTAACACATCCTTACCTTTTTTTTTTCCTTCTTACTTTTTTCCCCACATGTTTTTATTTCTGATTCTCTTTCCCAGACCTTTAAAAGAATATATTGCCTCATTTAGAATTTGAAGATCAATCTTGGTAATATGTGCTTATGGAGGCTAAACTGGCTTAAAATAAATAAGGTTAGAAACAAAACTCTGGCCCATGGGCATATGACACTTATCATGCCCAAGCTGATTTTGAAGGAACCCCAAGAAAATGGGGATTTCTAAGGGCACCTGTGACTTAGGGAGGTGATGGAGGGGACGTTACACCCTCCACGCATTTCCCACCTCCAAGATGCCCTCGTGGCTGAAGAGCATTTAGTTTTCTGTGTTAGATTAATTAAAGGATTTTAAATCTGTGCTGCTCAACCCATATGCAAGCACATCTGTGAAGAAACCTCGTTATGACTGCCTTCTGTTTATTCCTGACAAATCTGCTGTTGTGCAAAAGAAAATGAGTCATCAAGTTGCCTATTTGACCCGAGCTGGGTACCTTGTCTGCTGTCATTAGTGTGTGACAATGGGGACCCATTACTAGTTTGTCACATTTAGCCTGTAGGGACAAAAATTGCAGGTGTGGTAGGATGCTATAAATGAGAGAGCACATATTAGAGTGATAGCCTGTGCTGTTATATGTCTTCCCGCTCTGGATTAAATCCAATGAAACTGGAATTTATCCCAAGATGAGACACCAGGGCTGCTATCTATAAAATGTCTTAAATTAAAGACTCGCAGACATAGTCAACAATCTTATGGTTATCAGGGAAGGGGGTGGGAGGGGATAAATTTGATTGTCTGAGATTTACAAATGTTAGCCACTATATATAAAAATAGATTTTAAAAAAAGTGTCTTCTGTATAGCACAGGAAACTGTATTCAATATCGTGTAATAACCTTAAATGAAAAAGAATATGAAAATGGAAAAAAAAATGATAGTTTCTGTTCTGTACAGGAGTTTAATATAAACATGGTAGTATCTAATCACATAGGAAATTAACAACTAGCTTGTCAAGTTTTTATATTCACACATCCAATGTCTACCATAGTCTAGAAATATGAAATTTGGGATTGCTACTTTTTCCTAAATAACTAAATCCTGGTCTGAAATCCTGTCTGAAAGAACAAAAAATTGGCTTTGGCTATTATGTTGATAAAACAAGCTGAGACATTAAAAATTTCAATTTAGAGAGTTTTTTAATATTTTTGGTGCATTACTGCTTGCATCCTGTTTCTGCTTCCGGGTTTAATTTACTTCTAATTGAAGTCTAACTTTAAGTAATTCTTTCAGGAAGGGTCTCTGTGTGGTAAGCCTGCAGAATTTTGTCAGCATATACTTTTATTTAGACTTGTGCTTAAATTGCACTTTAATAAAGTGTACAGTTTTGGAGAGAGGTGACGTAAAGGCAGAGTAAGAAGACGCTGCTCTCGCCCTCCTCCTCTGAATGCACCCAAATTACAACTAGGTCCAGAGCAACTCTCTGTGAGGATGAAGACCAGCAGAAATCTTTTCCACAGCTAAAGACATAAAGAAGGAATCAAAATGAGACACGTAGATGGGGATGAGACAGGTACAGTCAGGACTGAAATTCCACGTTGGGGACCCACAACAGGAGGAATGTTACAGTCTTAGAGGCCCTCCCCAAAGAATGAGTTGTCCAAGCCCCACGGGAGGGTCTTCAGCCTGCGGCTCCTGCACCAGGAACACCTCATTTAAAAGCCAGCAGGGCTTGTGTGTGGAAGGACAGGAGGGTGACGGGAGACAGACTTCACTCGTAAAGGCCACACACAAAACTTCACGTGCTCTGAGTCCCAGGGCACCAGCAGGCATCTGAAAGGAGCCTGGATCAGACCCACCTGCTGCTCTTAGGAAACCTCCTGAAGGGGCAGGAGGAGACTGAAACCCCCAGGGGATGGAGATGCCAGTGGCAGCAATTTTGAGGAGGTTGTTCGACAGTGGTAACACCAGCACCGGCAGAAGTCACTTTAGAATTCTCCCTCTGACCTATTAGAACTCAGGCTTACCTGCCCACCACAGGCTGTCACCAGGCCTGGACCACCCCAGGTTACACAAACATCCATGAGGACCCAGCCTCTCCCCGCAGTGGGCTGGCACCTAACCCAGGCCCCCGGATATGTGGGGATCCAGTCTTCCATCAGTTGGCCACCACAGCTCAAGGCTCCACCACACCACACAGCCAACTGTATGGGAAAGCTACCCTGCCCTCCCGTGGGCCCATAGCCAAGGCACGGCCTCACAGCCAAGCAGGCCAGGGGAGCCCCACCTGTCAGTCAGCCCCACCACAATGGAAGGGTGGAAGTGTACGGTTCCCTGTGTAAGAACTAAGTGTGCCTCTGGGCCCACAGGTTGTCCCAACAGGAGATTAGATGATGCAGAGGAATGGGTCAGGAGAATGGAGACATCTCCAAACAGAAAAAAAAAAGAAGAGAATTTAAAAATAAGGATAGTTTAAGAGCTTCCCGATATAGTATAATCATACCAACATTTGTGTTATAGGGATCCCAGAAGGAGACGAGAGGAAGGGGCAGAGAACATATCTGAAGAAATAATAGATGGAAATGTCCCTAACCTGGGGAAGGAGACAGACATCCATGGCCCATGTCTGAGAAGCAGAGAGAGTCCAAAGCAAGATGAACCCAAAGATGATACAAACAAACGAAAAGATGTATCTTGTTCAGCATAAGGAATGCAGTCAATAACATTGTAATAACTGTGTGGGGACAGATGGTCACCACACTTGTCAATGGTAATCAGTTCATAATGGATGCAGATGCCAAATCACTACGTAAAACACTTGTAACTAACATAATACTGTACACCAACTACATTTCAATTAAAAATACATGCTTTTGTGTTACCAGTTTCCCTGAGCATTTTCAAGATATCATACACCCTACTGATGTTGACTCACGGCCCAATGCCAATCTAAGTTTTATATAACACTTATTTCCCTCTGACAGTTTTATTTTTCAATTAATAGATTTTATTTTTAGAGCAGTTTTAGATTTACCAAAAAAACTGAGCAGAATGTACAGAAGAAAACTCATATCTCATTCTCCATCCCCTACAATTTCCCCTACTGATGACATCCTACATTAGGGTCGTACATTTGCTGTAATTGATGAACTCATATTGATATATTATAATTAACCAAAGTTTATAGTTTGTATTAGACATTATACTTTGTGTGGTTCCGTTCTGTAGGTTTTGACAAATGCATAACGTTATGTACTTACCATTACTGTATCATTCAAAATAGTTTTACTGCCCTAAAAATCTGTGCTCCACCTATTCATCTTTATCTCCCTCCCACCTGAGCCCCAGGTAACCACTGATCTTTTTCTTGTCTTTTTTTTTTAATTTTATTTTATTGAGTTATAGTCAGTTTACAATGTTGTCAATTTCCAGTGTAGAGCACAATTTTTCAGTTATACAGGAACATACGTATATTCATTGTCACATTCTTTTTCACCGTGAGCTACCGCAAGATCTTGTCTATATTTCCCTGTGCTGTACAGTATAATCTTGTTTAGCTATTCTATATATACCTGTCAGTATCTACAAATTTCGAACTTCCAGTCTATTCCTTCCCACCCCCTACCCCCTTGGCAACCACAAGTTTGTATTCTATGTCTATGAGTCTGTTTCTGTTTTATATTTATGGTCATTTGTCTTTTTTCTTTCTTCTTTCTTTTTTTTTTTTTTAATTCCACATATGAGCGATCTCATATGGTATTTTTCTTTCTCTTTCTGGCTTACTTCACTTAGAATGGCATTCTCCAGGAACATCCATGTTGCTGCAAATGGCATTATGTTATCATTTTTATGGCTCAATAGTACTCCATTGTATAAATATACCACATCTTCTTTGATCTTTTCCCTGTCTTTTTGGTTTTTCCTTTCCATAATTGCCAAATAGTTAGGATCATACAGTATGTTGCCTTTTCTGACCGGGTTCTTTCACACAGCAATAAGCATTCAGAGTTCCTCCATGTCTTTTCACAGGTTGCTAAGCTCATTTGTTTCCATCGTTGTATAGTAAGTAATCTATTGTATGGAATAATTTTGTTTGTTTGTTTTTAACCCATTCAGCTATTGAAAGGCATCTTGGTTGCTTCCAGTTTTTGGCAATCGCTAATGCAGCTGCAATGAATACTGATGTGCAGGTTTCCTGTGGACATATGTTTCCAATTCATTTTGAAAAATACTTGAAATATGATTGTTCAAAATTATGGTATATTATTGGCTGGGAGCTGCTCTAACAAAGTTTAAAAAAAAAAAACTGAGTGGCTGAGAATGATATAAACTTATTGTCACACAGGTCTGGGACTCCCAAGTCTAACATCACAGTGTTGGCAAGGATACACTCTCATGAAACCTGTAGGGGAAGGACCTTTGTTGCCTCTTGTGATGGTGGCTTCCAGACAGTCTCCGCAGTCTCCGGTGTTCATTGGCTTCTACATGCCTCACCCCAACTCGCCAGCTTCACATGGCCATCTTCCTCTGTGCATGTCTCTCTCTGTGTCCAAATTTCCCCTTTCTATAAACACATGCTTTATGTTAGATTAGGGTCTACCCTAATAACCTCATTTTAAACTTACTATCTCTGTTAAGGCCCTATTTCCAAGAAACAATCACAAATGACCGTAAATATAAAACAGAAACAGTCACACCCTCTGACACCTTCCAGGTCAGGGACCATTCGGGAAAGGACCAGCAAGGACTGACCCCAGCAGGTGACAGCAGGCTGGGCCTGTTCACCGGCAGTTTCTTGGCTTCACACCCACCGGCTTTGGCTCTGGGCCCTGCCACTCGGTACCGTGGCCTCAGTTTCGGGGTCCCCAGCCTGACCCCTGAGCCCCCTCTTCGGCTCCTTCCAGGGGAGCTGGAGCTGCTGGCTAGAGAGGTGCCAGCCCGCAGCCCTGGAGCGTTTGACCTGAGTGGGGTGGGGGGCTCTCTGGCCGAGGCTGTAGGGAGCCCCCCACCCGCGGCTGCTTCGACCCCAACCCTGACTCCGCCCACGTGGAAGATGCCCAAGTCCTTCCTGGGGCCCAGCGCAGCCCTGGTCGACCTGGACTCCCTGGTGGGCCGGCCGGGCCCCACTCAGCCAGGAGCCAAGGCCTCCCACTCCTTCCTGCTGACCGCATCCCCGGCTGCTGGCCACTCCATCACCACCCACCTCCAGCCCGCACCCCCTGTGATGCTCACCCTGAACCAGCTGCCTTACAGCCCCGTGCCCCCCGGTCTCTGCAGCTCCAGCAACATGCATCTCTCGCCTTGGCAGGGGCCCTGGCCTGCCCCCCATGATGCCCCCAGAACCCCCAGCCCCCAACACTAATCCCTTTCTCCTACAACCCAGGGAGGGAAGGGACTTCCCCCATTTCTGCTGCCTGGGCGACCATATTTGTGAGTGCATGTGAAGCGAGGAACCCCTGCCCCCTCCCAGCACCCTTCTCCCTCCTGGGGCCCACTCATACCACACCCTCTTCCCATGCCCTCCACCCCGCCTCCCCAGAGAGCAACTGGGCATGGGGGATGGGCAGGGAGCTGGCCAGCGGAGGACCCGTCCCATGGCATTAGAAGGGGGAGGGACAGCTGGCGGTCCCCCCACCCACTCCCCGTCCCTCCATCTCCTGACTGGTCCCTCAATCAGTGTTTGAGCCTCCTCCTCCCCTTCTGCATCCCTCAGTGAATCCTTGGTGATGATTTTGGCAATTTTGGGAATAAATGGCAATTCTCATGGGGGAAAAAAAAAGGCCCCATTTTCGAATAAGGTAATGGTCTGAGGTACAAAGGTTTCCTACTCCAACATATTTTTGAGTGGGGTGTGATTCAGCTCACAACAGTCTGCCCTTTGCTCACTTGCCCCCCCCCAAAATTCATATCCTTCTCGTATGCAAAATACATTCGCCACATAACAACACACTCAAAAGTTTTAATAATTCTAGTATCAGCTCCAAGTCTAAAACCTCATTTAAACCTTATTCACTTAAAGTCCTAAATCTTATTATCTAAATCATCCAAATGAATTGTAAGAGACTTGGGGGTCTGATTCATCCTGGGAAGATGCTTTTCTTCATCTGTGAAGCAAGGATAACAAGAGACATTAAACAATGATGAAAAAAGCAATTATCCAATATTTGTCGTGACTCCGAAACGTATCAACACCTAGTAACAGGAGTTTGAAAATAAATGAAGGAAAAACCGACAGAACTAAAATAAGAAAGAAACAATGCCACACTTCCACCGTTATAGTTGGAAACTTCAACACCTCTTTTCACAATCAATAGAAGTAGAGGGAAAATTAGTGAACGTATAGAAGATCTGATCTAATTATTTTTCCAGTGGTTTCCAAGGAAAAAGTGTAACGTAGGGTACATGACATATTTGATTTCATACAAGACTTTGGATTTTTGCAATAAACACACAAGTGTTATGTAAATTGAATGAAAAACAGAATTTAATTTGAAATGTAAGTGTGGGGGAAATGGGCACACTCTTATTAATTACTAGGAACCAGATAAACTGGATATTATGTGAATCTATAGAAAAAGTTTCTCCTTGAACTTTCTGAGTAAATGTTACTGCTTTGGTATTTATAACATGCTTAGCTTTTTTGTTTGTTTTTAATTATCTTTACTAAAGAATACAGATGAGAAACAACAGGACACATTTAAATAGAGTCATGATTTGGTAGAAACTGATTCTGGTCATTGATTTTATTAATTTGTTTTTTTAAATGATGAGGGAAATACATACAGTGAAATTCCAGAGAGATCAGGGTTTAGGGTTGAACTTTTGCAGGAAAGTTCATGAATGCTCATCATTTATAAAAGAGTGATTTGACCTCTGTAAACTCTGTTTTCATCATCTCTAAAAACAGGATAATAACTTTACCTCTTTGCTAGATTGATTTAGCAGGTTATAAAAGATAAACAGTGACAAAGCCCATGGCCATGTTCTAGTGCATAACGCTCAATAAATAACAATGGATGTCATTATTATCTTCCAGGAATTATATCAGACGCTGGGGAAATGAACCATAATTAACACCCTATACAAAGTCTCAAGAAACCCAGCGGGAAAATGTCCTAGTGAAAAAATGTTATGTAACCGCATTCTAACCAGGTTATTAAATTGTAACACAGTAACTGTGTTTGTAGAAATGTTAAATGATAACAATTTTAGAAACATTGTGGAAACCTTCATATGATAAAATATGCAGCTAAATGTGAAGGTAGAAAAGAAAGGCGATTCCCTTATGTATGTTCTCTCATACCATCTATATAAATAAAGTTTTTCTTGAATATGTAAAACATGTTAAAGGGATGAGATGTCATCAATGTGGTGAGAAAAAATTTCCAAGATACATTGTTATGAAGCCATAGAGATACAAATAATTTGCTGCTGATGCTGCCATTTGAGTAAAATGAAATACACACTCATTCACACGTATGTGCTTATTATTGGAAAGATATGTAAAAACAACATAAACAGTGCTTGTCCTTGAAGAAAGATACCAAGTTGCCAGGTACAGGAATAAAAGGGAGATTTGCTTTCCATTGTAAACCCAAGATACTTTCCAATTTTTATACTATGTCTATTTAGAATTTTAATAACATACTGAGTGAATGAAAATGTAATATTGGAAAAAAGTATTTGGATGTAAAATGTATAGAGAGTAGTCATTCAATAAAGGCTAATAAAATTTTTAAAGCAACTTAATTAACAGTATCATTTAGTTAAGGAGCTTCTTCTGAAGAGTCATCGATCAGTCAAACTTTCTATTAATTACTATCACTTCTTCCCAAATTCTTGGTGAATTTCCAGAACTTTGTTAGGGTTTCAGAAATATTCACTGACCTGCATACAAATCAAAAATATTTATCAAATGCCTTCTAACTTTCCAATATTTCTAACATTTCGTCCACCTTTCTTAGTGTTTGCTAAGCTCTGAATGACATTCTCTGCTTCCTTTAAGACTGTGCTATCCTGGGATGAAGTGGGGGTTTCTGAGGCTCATAAATCCAAAGATTCTACATCAGTTAACCTTGCAGAGAGCACAGGTGTTCCCTCACCTGGGTCACCTAGACCCTGAAACTGAGATCAGCCCTGTTATTTTCACTGCTGTAACACATATATATTTGGTCTCTCGGACTTCTCCAACATTTTAGTTTGGCTTCCTTCATGTCACAACATGTCATTAATCTGTTTTATACATGTGGATTGTCTCACAAGTATATATAATTTTTTTTTTTTTAATTTTCAACCGAAAGCTCACTGGAGCCTCCGAGATCACTAGCTATTTTAAAGTCAGTTGTTAAACAATTTGTAGCAGACACAGCTCAGGTTGCCTACTACATACCTGTTTTCTCTTTGGGATAAGAGAGCCCCAGTTCTAATTGAGGTGCATTATGCTTTTCTGAAAACACGCTTTCTTCCAGCCCATCTGTCTGCAGGTATGGCTATGTTACACGGTCCTGGACAGGCTGCGCCTCAGTTGTCCAGGGCTCCAGGTAAATATTCTTGGGGGTCTCTGTCTATCTAAATAGCTTGATTAAAAATATATTACAGAGATGGAAGGATATAGTTCAGTGGTAGAGTGTGTGCCTAGCATGCATGAGGTCCTGGGTTCAATCCCCAGTACAGCCATTTAAAACAAACAAACAAATAAATAAATAAATAAACAAACCTAATTACCTCCCTCCAAAAATTAAAAAAATAAATAAATAAAAATTTAAATATATATATATAAATATTTATATACATACACACACATATTACAGAAACTTCTGTTCTGCAGAGACACAAAAGACATATTTCCCTTATTTCTCCTGGTAAATGCGGCTGAAAATCCTGGTTATTATGAAGAAGACAAACATCTAAAGACCACACATGGTGAAGAAAAGTAGACAGCCTGGCTAAGGACAGAGGTAACTGAGGACAGCACAGTAGTAAGTTTCCTGGGGTTTCTATTTGTCTCGTCCTCCCAGACTGTGAAGCCAGCTGCCCGGAGATACCAAGGGACACAGATTCAAGAAAAATAAATAACAAATAAACAACAAGAAAAGCCTACTTTCTCTGCTAAAGGACCAAGACATGGGCTGTCTAACAGGACAGAAACTTTAGGAAGAAACCACTCTACTGCAGAAAAAAAAGCAAAACAAACAAAAAAACAAAGGGAAAAACAGAGGCCGTACTCTTAGCATCACCAGCAAAAACTGAGTGGAAATCCAAAATTGCACCCTTACCAGGGTGTAGCAAGGTGCCCCAAATTCATAGTCAGGGTGATGTCAGGGAAGCTATAGCAGGGAACCAGAACTCTCATCACTGAGGAGTGGTAATAAACTAACCCTGTGGTTCCTATTAAGTGGTCACCGTATAAGAACCCTACACGTCACTCCCACCATAGGTCCTCTTCCCTTACCTGTGTGGAGAGACATCAGGGGAGGTCTTGAGGAGAGTCACATTTTCATTAATACTTAGCGAGGGCAGTCTGACCTTCCGCATACTGTCAGTGGAGACCACATGCAGGAAAGTCAAAAGGTACCTCTGTCCTTCCTACCTAGGTTCATACTAGTGGCTGCTTAGATGGGAATTTGGTCTACATAAAAATCCCTAAGGAATGAATTAAAAAAAAAAAAACCCAAGAAAGTTCAAGTATTAATAATTGAATCCAGCGAGACCCTGAGATATAAGATCAACATACAAAAATTAATTGCATCTCTGTGTGCTAATCATCAACATGTAGAATCCAAAAATAAAAATGCAATACCATTAAAACCTCTCAAAGATGCTTCAGAGGTTTAAATCTAGCAAAACATGTACAAGACTTGTAAACTAAATGCTATTAGATGTGGATGAAGAAAACACACACAAAAAAAGATCTAAATGATGAGATACATTGTGTCTCAAAATGGACCCAAATAAATGATGAGACATGCCATAGGTGGAAGGACTCAACATTGTAAAGATGTCAGTTCTCTGCAGAGAATTGTTATACAAGGTTAACATAATCGTGATCAAAATCTGAGCAGTTTATTTATTTATTTATTTTGGATATAAGTCCATTTATTCTAAAATTGCTATGGAAAGTTAAGGGAACCAGAACAGCCACCATTCTGAAAAGGCAGAATAGCAGGATTATAAAAGATTTATTGTACAGCTTCGGTGGTCAAGACTTTGCGGTATTCACAGTGGAACAGACAGAAATATTGAGCAGGACAGAGAATTCACTAATAGCTTTGCACACGTATGACCAATGACTTTTGACAAAGATGAGAAGACATCTCAACAAATTGTACCGGAGCAATGACTATTCACTATAAAGAATTATATCTCAGCTTAAACCTCCAAACTTATAGAAACAGTTAACTCAAAACAGATTATAGATTTTCATGTAAAGCTGTAAAAGTATAAAACTTTAAGGAGGTAACATAGGTGAAAATATTCTGCACTTAGGGCTTGAGGAAGAGTTCTTAGAGATGACACCAACACCGCAATCCATTCATGACAAGACAGGCATCTGACTGTCAAAATTAAACACCTAATCCGACTAGGAAATGGGAAAAGACATGGACAGATGTTTCATTGAAGAGGATGTAGAGGTGGTAAGCAAGCACAAGAGAGGATGGTCAGCGTCGCTAGCCATTAGAGAACTGCTAATTTAGAGCACAATGAAGTATCGCTGCACACCTGGCAGAAGAGTTAAATCAGAAACTGTGACTATACTGAACTCTGGCAAGGATGCAGGAGAACTGGAATCCTCAACCACTGTTGGTGGGAATGTGGACTAGTACTGGAGCATCGTTTGTCAGTTACTTAAAAAAAAATTAAACTTACATCTAACATATGACCTCACAGTTATGCTACTGGGCAGTTATCCCAGAGAAATGAAACGTGTCCACACAAAAGCCTACACGTGGCTGTTGAGAGCAAAGCTGGAAACAATGAGGAAGTGGATGGTTAAACAACCGTGATACCATGAAATTCTACTTAGAAATAAAACTGACTGAACTGTTGGCGCACCCACCAGCCTGAAAGGATCTCAAGGGCATCGTGCCGAGTGAACAAGCCGACTGTCCCACATGGTCGCACACTGCCTGATTCTATTTATATAACGTTCTCCAAACAAAATTGTAGACATGGGAAAGAGCTTGGTGGTTGCCAAGAGTTATGAGACGGTTAGGGAAGACATGGTGATGGAATAGTTCAGAATAGTTCTGTATCTTGACGTAGTGTAGTGATGGTTACATGAATAGACACGTGTAATCCAAAGACGATGAAATGTACGATCCTTCAAAATGAAATTTCTGGATTCAATATTATACTCTAATTGTGCAAGATCTAATACTTGAGGGAAGCGGGATGAGGGGCACAGGAAGCCTCCCTGTGCTATCTTTGCAACTTTCTATGAAATAATTATTTTAAAATAAAAAAATGGGTATTCATTATATACACATATGTTATATGTATATGCATTAAGTACATGTATAATGTGTATAAATAATATATAATATGCACATTATATGTATATTATGTATATTAGATTTGACGAGCCCATGTAAAATATATTGACTAATCAATTAAGACATAAGACAGTGTGTAAAGAGAGGTTCTTATGTATCTTTTCCTGTCCAGTCGGTGCACATGAAGCTTCTTCATGGTATCTACACCCCTGGTTGCGGTATGATAATATGGGGTGTCTGCTTTCTTAGACACCTTTGTTGCAGGACCCCAGTTCACCCCTGAGCTTTCTCTTCTGTTCCTTTTCCTAAACTGGAGTTTATATGGGAACCTAACACGTACTTTGTGCTTCTGAAATGGTGTGCTTTCAATGCGGACTTCACGTGGTTCCATTCTCGACGTGGTTGCTTCCCTGTTGAGGGTAAGGTTTTTGCTATTTTTTTTTTTCCTTTTGTTCACTGCTGTGTCCCCTGGATCTAGAACATAAAAAGAGCTCAAAATAACACTTTCATTGACTGGATGGGTAAAGATGCATCAACTAACTAACTAACTAAGGGATTAGACAGAATTTTTGACAGCTGTCAGCAAAGCATCAGTTGCTCTATATGGGGTCTCTGAAGGATGTATAGATGTTAACGAACAATGAGGTGAATGGCTTTGCCACCACTTTTTTTTATTAAGTAATCCATTGATTGATGAACTGAGTCATTGCACATTTGCTTGATTTCTAGAGTACATATTTATATTTTGTATAAAATATTTTTTTTATATTTTAAAAATATTGTTTCATCAAACAGCAGTGTTTTTTGAGCCTTGTCTTTCATACCCACCCACACAGAAAAAACCTATGGTGATATAAATTTCTAATTTGTCTGGAGTTTGGGAGGAAAAAGCGAGGATCAAACAAAAGGAATATGTATTTAAAAGAATAAGAATGCGGAGAAATGGGGAGGAAGAAGGAAACAGCAACCGAAAGGCAAGAGCAGAACGGTGGACATCCCGCATCGTGGTCATCGGAATAACACTTGCATAACGGAAAGCTTTTATGTAACCATGTGCGAGTCCCATCCTGCAGGACATGATTCAGTGCAACAAAGAATAAAATGAAGGCAATTAGTCCAATGATTTTCAAGGAGAAAGGGACTGTTGTGCGCTGTGCCACATTGTGATATGCCTGTAGGAGGGACAACCAAAACGAGAGAGAAAAGATGAATAAGGAATGAAGTTAATTAAAAATACATGTCATATCCAAACAAGCCGATTCAAATCATCCGAGTCGCAGAGAAACAATTTTAAACATGCAAGAATTTATGGAATATTATATTTATTAACCCTGTCCTAAGAAATCTAACCAAAGATGGCCTTTCCAGTTGAGAGAGGGCCCAGGTTAACTTTAACTGCTTCATTAAAGTTTTTCATATGAAATTAAACACGAGTCTGTAAAATTAGATTTTTCTAAATAGCAAAATAAAATACCAGAGAACAAAACAGAACCAGAAAAAATAGTAGTACTTGAAAGATCAACCAGAAATTAATAAAAATCATCACATTGAGGGGGTGCATGGGAACAGAGTTAAAGAGAGGGAACTAGACATGACATTTGTATAATATTACTTTTCCTAGTTTTGCATTTTGAAGCATATAAATTACTTACAATTTTAAAAATAAAACTTAAATTAGGAAGATGAAATTGGAAACTTTCTGTAGGTAAAACAGATAATATAACTATAGAAAGGAAAAAAAGTAATCCATCATAATTTTTGCTGATTTTTTAAAAAATTCAATTTGGAAATAATTGTAGATTCACAGAAAAATTGCAAAGATGGTACTAATTGTCCCCTGCTGCCCCTAGTGCTATCTCATATAATGATCGAATATTTACAAAAACTTCAAAGGTGATATTGTCAGAATACTAGTGACGAGTTTATTCAGATTTCACAGGTTTTCCTACTTGAGCCCTTTTTCTGTAGAATAAGTCATGATCGCCATTGCATTTGGTCTCCAGGACTCCACAGTCAAGGCTAATGTGTGTCGGTTTCTTGGTCTTTCCCTGTCTTTCATGACCTTGTTAGCTTTGAAAGGTACTAGTCAGCTCTTTTTCACAATATCCCTCAATTTGGGTTTGTCTAAGAGTTGATCATGATTCAACTGGGAATATGTATTTTGGGGAAGAACTCCACGAATGTGAAGTGCCACTGTATCAAACAGGAGAATATGATACTAGTAGGAGTTAATTCCAGTGATGTTAACGTCAATTACTTGATTAATATGGTATCTGCCAAGTTTCTTCACTGAAAAATGACTAGTTTTCTCTTGCCAGAAGCTTTTTGTTACAAATGAGATGCAGTGTAGCCCACACTGAAGGGGAGGGAATTAAGCTCCACCTTTTAGAGGGACAGTTACCAATTTGTGGACTTACCTTAAAAGCAGCACATAGGCAGCAACATGGATGGACCTGGAGATCATCATTCTAAGTAACATAAGCCAGAAAGAAAAGAAAAATACTGTATGATATCATTTATATGTGGAATCTAAAAGAAGAAAAAAAAAAAAAGAAGACACTAATGAACTTACCTACAAAACAGAAACAGACTCACAGACATAGAAACAAACTTATGGTTACCGGTGGAAAAGGGGATGGGAAGGGATAAGATTTGAAAATATTAACTAGTATAAATAAAATAGATAAACAACAGGCTTTTTCTGTACAGCACAAGGAACTATAAACAATATCTTGTAGTAACCTATAATGAAAAAGAAGGTGAAAATGAATATGTGTGTGTATATGTGTGACTGAAACATTACCCTGTACACCAGAAATTGACACATTGTAACTGACCATACTTGAATTTTAAAAAGTTTAAAAAAAAATCAACACATCAAGTAAAAATAATTTGAGAGGATATTTTAACTCAATTCAAAGAGCCTTTTCCTTCATATAAAGTGTTCTTCCTACAGCAGTCATCAGAGCATTTTGCCTGCAGCCATTATTACAGAGACTTTCCGTATCCCTCACTTTTTCTGTATTTATAAATTGGACTCTTTATGGAGGCAGTGCGTCCTTCTCCCCATTCATTTATTTATTTATGCTGCCATTTATTTATTGTTTTCTTGGGGGTTATTTATATTATTGGGGGGGGAGGTAATTAGGCTTATTTATTTTATTTATTTTAACGACGGAGGTACTGGGGATTGAACCCAGGACCTCGTGAATGCTAAACACACACTCTACCTCTGAGCTGTCCCCTCCTCCCTATTTATTTACATTAGCATGAATTCCATAATACTTGCTTTGCTATTTTGATTATAATTCATTACAATGCTGTCATTATTTATACTGCTCCTCAGGTTGTTCCAATTTTAGCCATTGGGAGCTGTTTCACATGCCTCTATATTTTTTCCTCCTTATCTGTAGAACTAGAAGATGTGTCAGACCCCTATTTTCCTTGCTCCATGGCTAGAATGAGCCCTTTCTTTAATGAGTCCCAGTTCCTTTTATTGGTAAATTGTGTTTAGAAACCAAATCTGTGCCTTGGGTTTGGATCACTATTACTGTGTTATCTCTGTGTCTTTACCTTTCTCAGCAGAGAGCTAGGAAATATACGTATGTGTAAAACTCGTGCAGACACTTTTGTATTTACTTTCTTACATGTACATGTGATACAATAAACCGGAGTGCACGCTGATGTCTCGTCCAATCCAGTACCCCGGTATTCATTCCAGCCTCCTCCCTCCTTGTTCATTTACACCTTCTATGTAGTGAGAGACCCGGCTTCTTTCCGTAATGCATTTGATGATTTGCTCAAGTCTAGTATACACGCAAAGCATCCTCAATATTGGTAATCCGTATCGCCGTGCGGTACAAAGTCATCAACTAAGCAGAGATTTTATGTACAGTTGTTTTTCTTGTTAGTCTTATAAAATACGGTCAAAATACACTTTTCCAAATGTATCAAGTCAGCTCCTTTTCACTGACCTCTGCTGATGTGAATATGCCATACACGTACAAAGAATAGATTCATTGGTCACAGTTCACATTTCATCCTAGGATTCCACAATCCTGCTTGCTTTTTTAAGATTTACATTCAGTAAAGTTCACCCTTTAATGGGTTTTTAAATGCACAGTCATGTGTCCATCACCATGGCATCATAAAAATGGTTCAGTTGCACTAAAATCTCCTTCCACGGTCTCTCTGTTGAAATCTCTTTTCAGTTCCACCACCCTTGGTGACAATTGATCTTTTTCTTTTGCTGATGGCCCAACTTCAATATCTTTCAAGAATTTTTATTGATTTTCTAGTAGTTTCGATTTAATATGTCTATGCAAAAAAATTGTTTATCTTGCTTAGTGTTCTATTAATCTTTTTGAATTTGTGGTTTGAGATGTCATTCATTTTGGAAAAACTTTGGGAATAATTTTTTTTTAAAATATTTTTTTCTGCTCCATTTTCTTTTCTTCTTTTGGGATTCCAACTACATGTCTTTTAGAATGGTTTCTATTGATCATAGCTCTTATACGTTGCTTTTCACCTCCGTTATCTTTACTTTTGGAGTGGGTAATTTCTACAGACCTATCTTCTAAGTTCAATGACTCTTTTCTTGGCTGTATTGAGACTACTGATGACCCTGTCAAAAGGCCATCATATTGCAGGTTTTTTTTTTAATTCTTTCTTTTAATTCCATCCCTCTTACAATTTTTTTTTATTTGATTCCAGTGATGGTGATATTTCTTCATATTTTACCTTGCTTTGTCTCTTCCATGTTTCTTTACCTTTTTTTCATTATTGAAAGCTGGACATGTTGTATAGAACACTGGATACGATTATGGCTGAAGATCAACAAGCCTTTCTTCCTCTCAAGTCTCCCCTATGGGGATTTGTATTAATATAATCAGTAGTTCACTAAGTATGAAGTTTGATGTTGGTATTGTTATCCTAAGTGCACTAGAAACTTCATATTCTGCTTATGTTTTATTTGTGTTACCTATGCTTATGACAGCTGTGTTAGTTTGTGGACTAATTATCAGAGAATTTTTATCAAAGTTTTCTTCCTTCTTGTCTTTGAGCGTCTCTGCTTTGTTTAGGATTTCTTTTTTTGTTTGTTTTTGTTTTTTGTTTTTTTTTTTACATTTTTTATTGATTTACAATCATTTTACAATGTTGTGTCATATTCCAGTGTAGAGCACAATTTTTCAGTTATACATGAACATATATATACTCATTGTCACATTTTTTTCTGTGAGCGACCATAATACCTTGTGTATATTTCCCTGTACTGTACAGTATAATCTTGTTTATCTATTGTACAACTTTGAAATCCCATCTATCCCTTCCCACCCTCTGCCCCCTTGGCAACCACAAGTTTGTATTCTATGTCTGTGAGTCTATTTCCGTTTTGTATTTATGCTTTGCTTTTTTGTTTTTGTTTTTGTTTTTTAGATTAGGAATTTTCTTTTGAATTGCTTCTCAAATAGAATCAGTCTCTGGCTTCTCTCCACGCTGCCTTCGCAGTAAATTCTTCTTGTCCTTCTCTTTATTTCTCGCCAGTATGGTGATGTGGCACCGGGAAACATTCTTGGTATTTTGACCAAGGCTTAAAGTGAGACAGGAACCACGAACCTTTGGGGCTGTGGCATTGGAGCCTGCTTCTGCTCCTCCCTCAGTGGGAATGCTGATCATAGCATATATGCCCGCCTTCCCCTGTGGGTAGAGGTTTTCATTTTTCTTTCCCTTTGACCATTCCTTAACCACAATGGGTTTCCAGTGGATCTCAAAGCTACAGTTTTTACTTTCCGTTTCCTCTGCAGAGTAAGGCTTTTTATTCATGGATAAAACAGACAAGACTGATCTGGGCTGATATCCACTCGCAACCATCATCAAGAGAGAATCTTTCTAAAAATTCTTACCGATTTTCCCTGTGAGGAAAATCTTACAGGAGGGTCAGATTCCTCTATGTGCAGGGTCCCTCTCTGCTAGCCAAGGGTTGGACTCCAGCAGTTCATTAAACATTTCTAGCTTGTTCTCCATATTAGCTTTCATCTTCTGGCAGCATCTGTCCAAGCAAGCGGACCCTCAGGTCCTGTGTCTCCCTGTTGGTTTCTGTCTCTCTCCAGACTTCATGTTCATTGTTTACCTTTCACCCTTACTTTTCTGATGGAATCCAGAAGGGGAATTGATTTGCATTTTTTCCAGCTTCTTTCTTACTGTAAAGGTGAGAGCAGTGTTTCTGCTCACTCTCTCTACATCCCTGAGGTGACAACTTCCTCTCCACTAACTCTTTTAAGTGGCAAAACGATTTCATATCTTCAGTGGGATAAACCCTAAGGGCAAACACAACTACAAAGAAATCTTAGACTTTAATTAGTAGGTTTATTTTTAGAAGTAATACTGGTACGGTAACTCTGAAATGATTTTATGAACATTGTAATATGAAATAAATAGATAAATATATTAATGTTAATAGGAACCATGATATCCTCCATAAGAGAAAATTAAAAAGTGAAGAGAAGAAAAAAAAATCCAATGGTAAATCTGAATTAGAAATGCCAACATGAACTCAAATATTTATAAGTATAAAAATAAATGCATATTTGTTCTACTTCCATCCAATGAAACATTGGAATTTTCATTTAACACAGATATTGGTTCTAAGTATCAATTCCATCAAAAAGACACTGAACCATTACAAAAGTAATTTATTTTGAATCTGGGGCAGGAAAAATATAATACCAACTTGAAACACCTTGTCCAGAAAGCAAGCACGTGCTCAAAGACTAATGAAGTCATGCCTAAAAGGAAAATATGCTGTAATAAGAAAATCATCATTTCGTGACCATTAAAGTAATAGTTAGCAAGAATCATCATGCATGCATGCAAAATCATGAAAATAGTTCGAGAACAAGAAAATTATATTATCTCAAAACAGCACCCCATAAACTGCTTACAAATTGTACTTATGAAGGGATGATGCACCTTTAAAATGGAGATATCTGGTGTTCACCAGCTTACCCAATTCATCAAATTAAGCATTGCCAATTGGGACAGTCTGAAATCGTATGTCTCCTGACACAATGCAAAAAGTGTACTCCACACCAAAAAAATGTTTAATGTGAAACTGATGGTGAGTAAATAATCTGGCAAATTCACAATTTGATTGATTACACAAAACAATGGACTTTGAAACCTTAAAAGAGTGACATTTGGAGAAGCAGCTTGGGGAACGTTTGAGATTTAAAGAGATTAGGGACAATAATCAAATTCAGTATATAAGCCTTTATGGAATCCTGAACTTTAAAAAAAAGACAATGAAAGCCACTTTCAGAGTAAATGAGAGGATTTGATTGTGGAATTACGTTTAGTGGTAACAATTTAATTGAAATGGTAGAGGTGTGAGGATGTTACTGTGGTTATGTAGGAAGTTATTCTTAGAAGGCCCACGTGGAAGAAGACAAGGTAAAACGTAGTGTCTGCAACTTACAAGAAAACACTACAACACGCGTGCGCACATGTGCATGCAAATTACCTGCGACTAGAAGGGGAAGAAAATTAAATGTGGTGAACGTCTACCATCGGCGAATCTAGGTTGAAGGTAAATGGGTTTTCACTATCCTACTATTTAGACTTTTCGTATTTAGAAATATTTCCAAAAACATCTGATCTGATGTTTCAGTTCCAGTGCAGAGCCAGAGAATGACTGATTTCCCCGTGAGGGCGTCCAAGCAGCCTTTTTGTCCCACTCAGGTCTTCCTATGCAAGATGAGGCTGACTCATGGTCCGGAGAGCAGTCTCTTTACCTCATCTACTGCCTGACATGTTATCTCACCCAGAAACTCCCTCACAGACACACCCAGAGTAATGTTGGACCACACATCTGGGCACCCTGTGACGCAATCAAGTTGGCATAAAATTACCCATCAAAACACATAATTAAAATACAATTCATCTTTGTAGTTAAATACTCACCAAGAATACCATTACCTTTATTTTCCAAAAAAATCTTCATAAGCCAGTATGACCATGTGAACTACAAACCTGAATAGATTCTAGAGAAGAAAGTCGTCCACCCCCTGCTTATGTTCCAGGCTGTCTAAGATGCTTCTTTTAGATTATTTAAAACAGGAAAAAAGATTCTGGAAGTGGGTCAGTGGACAATCAGAAAGCCTCCTAAAGGCAAACTCATTTTAAAGTGAGCTAAGCAATAATTTACAGGCCCTCTACCCACCTCCAGAAGCAAGTTTTACATCTGTAATGTGTTTGAGCTTTCCCCTAAACTTATTTTTTTTTTAATCAAGAAGGAAAATTTTCTATCTTCAGATGTTTCTCTGAGTGAAAGGATTCTTTTTTAATTTTTCATATTCTATTTTAATTATCCAGTTGATGCACTAAAGTATATTTCATATTAAAACAAAAAATGAAATATATTCCTTTTTAAATCAACATGAGGAACAACTCCAGAAACGATTTACATTCATTCCGTGAAAACTTCACCCCATGTGGACTTGACACATGGGATTTTTTTTTTCCCTCTAACTGTCAACTTTATTAAGCAACTGAGACTACATTTTTTTTTTCTCTGAGCCCAAAGCGCTTCTTTTCCCTTTTTTTTTTTTTTTTTTTTTGCAGAACTCTCACTGGCTTCAAAGAAGAGCTCCCAGGAAAAAGGCTTCCTTTAGTTCTTGAGAACTGAGGCAAAGATGCGTTTTCAGCATTTAGCAATACAAAGAAGGAGGAAAAAAAGATGATCGTAGCTAGGTTTAAGTAGCAAGTGACTGCAGGGGGCAAATTGCTTCATCACACAGAAGCTAGACACCTCCAGGCATGGTGCTAGTCCCCTCTCCAGCACAGGTGAGGGAAGAGAGATGTGCTGCTGTCATTTCAGTCTCTGCGATTATTTCAGGGAGACGTTCATCCAAAACAAGTGGGACTTTATTAGGTAAAATAAGTACAAATGTGTATCACTTTCTCTGGTCCCGTGGGAGCCTCCTTTTACACTTACTCAGAATTAACGCACCAATCACTTTCTCTGAGTACTGGGAAAATACCATCGGAGTCACAGATTTCCTTACGGCTCTTATCTTCTGAGAGTTTCTAAGTGATGGTACCTGGGACCAGTGCAGAGAGTAGAAGGAGGCAGTGGTTTTCTTTCCACTTGCACGTGGGACGTGTTCAATAAATGTGGGTTGTCATCAACACCATTAGGATTATTTGTTATCATTTGCCTTCTCGTCTCCCCATTAAGATCTGTTGACTTTACCAACGCCAGCACCAAAACACACCCCACTAGGAACTCGCGAATCAGCAGCTCACCTGCTCACATTTACACTCAGAGAAATCCACCATAATACAGCCCACACTGACACGCTCACCAGAAGATGAACACATGACCCTGTCCCGGAAGAGAATTAGAATGACCTTATCACCTCCTCCCCGACCGTAAGAATCCAAGACTAACAGATAAAAGAGGCAAATTTTCTATTTTGTTTCATATTGCTAAGAGGCGCCTGTATGATGTACAGGAAATAATCAAAGATTTTTAGAGTCAAAGAGACCTGGGTTTGAATCTCAGCTCCTTGCTTTACTAGACCTGTGATCTGAGTTTAATATACTTGCCTGTAAAATGGAGCTAGTGAGAACCTACATCAGAAAACGTTTCCTGTCCCAAATCATGTCTTAGGGACTGAAAATCAATAGCTCTGTATTTGGGTCCAGGCTCTGCTAAAAATTTCCAACAATTTTCTCATAATTAAAAGTGAGGGGGTTGGACTAGAACATCCTTTTCCATGGTACCTTAGGACACTGTGAAATTATGTTATATGTAGGTTCCTAAAGTTCCTAGTTATATGATAGTCCTTAGTTAGTTTTTGGAAATTTTCCCTATCTTGACACCAATCTTTCTTTTTTTCCTCTGGTTTCCCCAGTGATATAATATTGCTTTCATTTAACATCTTTGTAGGTTGCTAGAGAACTGTAGGCTTAAACTTGGCTTTATAAATTTAAGTACCCTGATCTCATGAATTAGAGCCAAGGTGAGGATTCTGCTGCATCCTGGCTCTATGGATCCCAACTGCATGATTGAGAACTGGGGAATAAACCTAGAATGGGTTTACGGACCAGTTCTGAGACTACCTCAGTTCAGAACTCCATTAATGCTAAGTGGTGAGCCACATTGTCTGTATGGTTTCTCAAGGTTAACATTAGCTCTGAAAAGAGAGTTGGGCTGATTTTGAAAAGTAAAACAAGCATCAGCCTTTCTCTGTACAGCACTGAGCACACAGGGTGAACTGTGTGAAACCAAACCCCCTGGCAAGACGTCCCTAAGTTTCTGAAGTTAAGTATCTTTATAGTCATTAAATTGTATATGAGTTTAAACAAACAAACAAAAAAGCAGCTGGCAATGAGAAGAAACAGACTGTGCCTTTGAGCTCCCAGGTAGACAGTCCTTGGAAATCCATCTGGATGCTGAGTCAAGAATTTCACCATTTTCCACAAGAGAGAAAAGCAAGATGACCCCTTCAAAACCACAACGCAGTGCTGTGCTCAGACCACTTCACTTCCTGTTTCATCATCGCTGCTCTCGGAACCACACCAGGAAGCCTGGAACACAATGGCTGCCTCGTTTCCGTCTCCGCTTCCCACCCGCTCCCAGTCCTCTCAGAGACCCTCTCCCAGGTCTCTGTCCTTGGATGCCCAGCATTGCTCAGTCTAGCAGTCACCTTATTTCATACTGGTTGCGTCCAAATCACAGGTCAGGAAGGCAGTCTTAGCTTGGCAGAGGCCAGAAATCCGCTCCAGGCTCACAACAGTGGGTTTTCATTCTCAGCGTGTCAGCATGAGAAAGCGTGATGAGCTGAAACCTGTGATGTTTGAGTTAAAGTGTGTTCAGAGAAGAAGGGAAGGGGAAGTGGAGGTGTGGGTGGCCAGTCACCGCTCAAGAACTGCTGGCAGCCCCTGAGAGCTGGAGAGGGCAAGGAAAGGGTTCTCAGCTGGCAGCTCTCACTGTGGCCAGTGACCTTATTTTGGGTGTCTGACCTCCAGAACTGTAAACTAATAAAATTGTGTCAAGACACTAATATTGTGGGAAACATTGTACAGCAGCAATAGGAAACTAAGACAATAGCTGATGATGTCCAAGTGTGAGAGACAGTTAAAAATAAAAAAAGATAATATAGGTAGAAAGTGAATTTTTTTAAAAAAATAGGGCTTCTGAGGAAATGAATGGCAACTTGAATAAAAGAAGGTAAAGAACAATAAAGTAGATAATATAAAGAACAAAAAATATACACATAAAGCCACAAAGCAATGTGGATATAGGGTGTAAAATTGTTTTTAACAAAAACTCAATTTTAGATGAACTGAAAATAGTGTCAGCTAAGAGTTGCATTAGAGTTCTGTAAGACACCCAAAGTAGCTAACACTGTGTGTGTGTGAAGATCCAGGAAAACTAGTATGCAAAAAACAAGAATTCCAGGAAAAAAATGGAACTGATAGAAAGGAGAAAAAAAAAAAATATAATGAAAGAGGCAACAATTTCCCTGAGCTAAAGACAGACATGAGTCTGGGGTTATAAGAAACTCATTGAGTTCAAGGTGGGATGGATGACAAAAGACAATACTTACAAACTCTTAGGTAATAATTCTGAAATCTAAGGAAGAGAAAAAATTTTACTAGCTGCCAGACAGTAAAGACTAATTCTTGACAGATAAAAATAAATTAAGCTGACATTGCACTTCTCATTTTAACTCTAGGAAGTAGACAACACCAAGGTAATTTCTATGGACATAAAGGAGAATCAGAGGGGAACACTGGAATTCTCTTTCTAGTCAAGATACCGTTTACTTGTCAAGATAAGAGAAAATATTTGTATTTACCAACGTTCTGAGAATGTAACACCCAAACAACTCCACTGAAGTGATTACATAAGAAAGGACTCAAACACAAACCACACATGATTCAGACAAGTATGTAGAAGTTATGTTTGGCAATTGATGAGCAAAGAAAAAGTCCTCCACTAATAGAAGTGAACGTCTAGCTATGGAGGCATAAGAAGTTCACCAAATCCTTATGTAAAAATATATACAAACCTTGGCAAAATTGCCTAAAAAAACATGTAAGAGCTCTGAAAACTGAACAAAGGCAGAGAATAAATAAATAAATTCAAAGAATTAAATGGAACTATATGCAAATATTTAAATGAAAATATAAAGATAATTAAAGACAAAAAATGGGAGCTCTCAAGAGAGATAGAACCTGTAAAAATAACCCTTCCAGTATTGTTGTGTCTTGCCGGATAGGGAGGCCCAAGGAGAGTAAGAGAGATGGGATCTGGCCAGCGGGTGGAGGGGTCAGAGCACATAATATTTATGAGTTGATTTTGCTGTCTTGTATGGAGGTCATTCCTGATGACTCAAAAAGATTACAATAGTAACATCAAAGATCACTGATCACAGATCTCTGTAATAAATAGAATAATAGTGAAAGAGTTTGAAAAGCTGTGAGAATTATGGAAATGTGACACAGAGACACAAAATGAGCTAATGCTGTTGGAAAAAATGGTGCCAATAGACTCGCTCTGTTGCAGGGCCGCCACATCTTCAATTTATAAGAAACATGGTATCTGCAAATCACAGTGAAGTGAAGTACAATAAAACAAAGTGTGCCTGTCTACACAAGATGATACACAGACATACATTTCCTTGCTCTGTCCACTGAGAGGGTGTGGAATAAATGACATCCCTGTAGCCGTGGACATCTAGCTCCTAGCTTTTGGTTTCTAATAACATTCTAAACAGTTACTAGGGCTCCTTAGAGAAATGACTGATTTCAGGACTGGGAAGAAAATATATTAGATGAGCCTGGAGCATCTTAAAGTGCCTTGATAGGAAGGAAGTGTTATTAAGAAAAATCTGTATGTCTACATAATGGGGCTGTGTTAATAGGGCATCAAAGCCAATTGGAAGAACTCCCAATGGTCAAATCTGGAACAATTTGAGCAACAAAATAAATAAAGCAGTGTTGGATTATAACCCAAAGTATAAAATAAATGCCTAAGTCCATAATAAGATAAACAAATACATATATAAATAAATAATGAGTGGGAGAGAAGAGAAAAATTTCTCGAGTCAAAGATTTCTTAATAATTTATGTAGCTACTCTTGTCTCAAGAAGGTGGAGCATAATTCCCCAGTTCTTAAGTGTAAGCTATACATAGTGACTTTCTTCCCAAAATATCAGTGTAAAAAGGGAGTGGGGAGGGGGGACTCTACAGAAGATAAACTTGACCGACACTACTTTGATCAGGTTATTGAGGTTGATATCAACAGTCACTGATCGTGTAGATAGTCAGCACCCTTGATATGAAATGACACCTAATCTCTGGACTCTTCCTCCCAATAACCAACAAAACAACCTTGATCTAATAATAAGAAAAACATCAGACATCCTGCAGTAGAGGGACATCCTAGGACAAAACCTTACAAACTATTCGTCACAAATGACAAGGTCATCAAAAACAAGGAGTCCAAGAAATGTCACAGACAAGTGGAGCCTAAGAGGGTAGAACTAAGTGTGATGTATCCTGAATGGGGTCCTGGAACAGATGAATGGGGTCCTGCAACAGAAGGAAAACATTAGGTGAAAACTACGGATATCTGAATAAAATCAACTTCGGTTAATAACAAAGCATTGACATTGGTTCATTAATATTAACAAATGGCCACCATACTTCTGGGTGACATTAGGAGAAACTATACAGGCTCAAAGACTATTTAGAAATTCTCTGAACCATCTGCTCAACTTCTTTGTAAACCTAAGACTGTTTAAAAATAAAATGTATTCAAAAGAAATATGAAAAAATATATATATGTATAACCTAGTCACTATGCTGTACATCAGAAACTAACATAACATTGTGAATCAACTCTATTTCAATAAAAATAAATAAAATATATTCATAAATAATAACTTCTAATCAAATATCCTCAAAACGCTGTTTATCTTCCTATGAAAAATTTGGCTAGATAAAAATATTAAAAAAACACACAAAACAGGTAAATTTTGCTCTAGATAGTTGAAATGATTTTGCTATATGTTAGTTAAAACATTAAATCTATTTCAATTAAAAATTAGAAATAAGAATATATAAAAAAGAATTACACAAAAATATAAAAAAATTAGATGCAAGAGATAAACATCTTAATTGAAATAGGAGATAGAAAGAAGTGGCATATAATTATTTGTAAAAAAATAAAACTCTTCATAGCAAAGTTTTCAGAAAAATAAGGAAAAAGACAGATAATATTTTGATAATACATGTATTTGTAATTCTCGCAAAATGTCACAAATCATTTTAAATATCAGCCCAATCACAAAATAAATTTTAAAAAGTGGAAGGAAAATTTATAGGAAATACATTTAAAGGACAGAAACACATGAAAAATATGTTATCACGGACTAGCAAATAATTGTATTAACTTTTACAGCCTCTCATTCTCAGTGTAAATTCTGTGGTTTTATTGTTTTTTTTTTTCAATACTTTTGTTTCATGTTTAAAATTTTAGAAAAGTCAAACAAATTTCAAGGATTCAGGTCAGAAATCACAACATAGAAAGACTAGCTAAACCATGTCTTGTTTCTAGATGTTTAATTATTTCACCTGCTAACCTCATAATACACTTAAAATAACTCAAACATTGTCAAGGTGAGGAGATTTAGCATTGCTCTGTTTCTTCTATCATTTACCTCTTGTTGTAAGTATAAGCAGAAGCAAATCTATTTTCTAAATAAGTATTTTAAGAATAAAAATTTTTTTTAATACAGTAAGGTGATATAAAAATACATTCAATTTTTTTGACGTGTGTGTGTGTGAGAGAGAGAGAGAGAAAGAGATATTACGTGGAATGAGTTTGGTATATATTCTGTGATTTTGGGTCCTACAGTTTCAGTTCATAAGTTTTTAAGTCAAAATGAAAAATGGCATTCGGAAAGATCACAGCCTTTTAAGTAGTCATGAGTGATGAGAGCTCTGTTTTCCAAAACTGCAGAAAACGGGAAAGAAAAGGAAAAGCATTTAGAGCAACTGCATATCCAAAAAGAACAGTGCATCCAACTAGACTGAACAGACTACAGGGTAGTCACAATTGCACAGCTCTACCTTGTGGGAACCTGGATGAGATGCTGGTGGGGAGAGGGTGGTGCTGGATAGGGGGACGAATGTGTAATAAAATGCAGTAGAGATGAGATTAAATTCTCCTGTCTTCATGTAACTAAATACATTTGTTTCCTTTTTGTTCTGTCCAGAAAGCAATACAGTTTTTCTAAATATGTTTTAAAAACGTAGATATATATACTCTAGACTATTAGTAGCTTAGAGTATAGTTAAGAAAGCCATACACACAGACCAGATCAACACAAGCATGAGGCAGTATTTAATGAAGTAGCTAAAAATACAGGGCGCGAAAATGTAAGATGAACATTTAGAGTGCTTGAAACTGGCAGCTGAAAGGACCAGAGTCCTGAGGTAAGCATGAATAGAAATAATTTGCACAAATATTCAAGTTTTCTTTGTCAGGAAAAGGATAGTGTCGAGATTTTTTTTCCCCCCTAGATCAAACTGTAGCACACACAATTAATATGTAAGTCTATTTGGTAACCCCAAAGTTGATACAAGTTCTATTATGATATCTCTGTCTATATTGATATCTAGTTCTTGAAGACGATATATTCATTTCTAAAGAATGGTAATTGGGGAATAACAGTTTCCTTTAGGAAAACTTAAATTAACTTCTTTTTTTTTTTTTCAAAAAAGACATACAAATGAGTCAAGTACTTGAAATTGCGCTCAACGTCAGTAACCATCAGAGAAATGCAAATTAAGACCACAATGATGTATCATCTCACACCCGTTGGAATGGCTAATATCAACAGGACAAGAGGATAACAAGTGCTGGTTAGAATCTGGAGAAAAGGAAACCATTGTGTTCTGTTGATAGGATTGTAAATTGATACAGTCATTAAGCAGAACAGTATAGCGGTTCCTCAAAAAATTAAAAATAGACCTCCAATATGACCCAGCAATCCCACTTCTGGGAACATATATGAAGGAAATAAAAACACTCCATCAGTGAGATATATGCACTCATATGTTTATATTTATAGCAGCTTTATTTAAAATAGCCAAGGCATGGAAACTACCTAAGTGTCCATGGACGGATGAATGGACACAGAGATTTGTGTATATAACCACATACACACATGCACATTATGTATATATATAATGCAATATTATTTAGCCATAATAAAGAAGTTGTGTCATTTGCAATAACATAGATAAACCTTGAAGGTATTATACTAAGTGAAAAATCAGGAAAAAAAACAGGTACTGTATGAGCTCACGTATATGAGAAATCTAAACAAACAGACAAACAAAAAACATGCCAATCTCATAGAAACAGTCGATTGGTGTTTGGCAGAGGCTGAGATACAGGGGCAATGAGGAGATATTGGTCAAAGGGTACAAATTTCCAGTTTTAAGAGGAATGGGTCCTGTGGATATAATGCACAGCATGGTGACTATACTAAATAATGCTGTTTTGTATAACCAAAATTCCTAAGAGAGTAGAACTTAAATGTTTTTCACCATAACAACTACAACACCAAAGAAATGGTAATTTTGTGAGGGGAAGGATGTGTTCCCTAAAGCCATGATGGTAATCATTTCAAAATATATGCATTATAACTTAAACTTATGCAATTACATCTCAATAAAATTGGGAATAAACACCTGTAAAAAATAAATTGCATATTTTGTTAAGTTATTGACTGTTGTACACTTACCGATTTTTATGATCTCTAGTTCTGTTTTGGTCCTAGAACAATTTGTATGATACCAGGCTTTTTAAGTTTATTCAGGATTAATTTATGAATTGATGGTATGGTCTATGATGGTCAATCTACCATGTGCACTTGAAAAGGATATGTATTCCATTATTGTTTTGTGAAGTAGTTTATAAATCTCAATTAGGTCATGTTGCTTAATGAAGATTTTTAGGTGGTCATATAATTTTTTGTGATCCTTAGTTTACCTGTTCTGTCAATTATTTAGAGGGATTGTTGAAGTCGTCCATTATGCTTGTAATTTTGCTTGCTTTGGAATTCAGTGCTATCCATTTCCACTTCAATTATTTTGAAGGTCTGCTAGCAAGCCTACACATTGAGTTTATATCTTCTGCAAGAATTTTCCACTTCATCATTACATAGCATTTCTGTTTATTACTTGTAATATTTCCTGTTCTGTATTCTACTTTGTTTGATATTGACATACCTTATTCCAACTTTCTTTTGTTTTGAGTTTGCATGGTTTGTTCTGTCCTCTCCCTCTATTTTATCTATCTGTAGTTCCTTATTTAAAGTTGGGTTTTTGCACAGAACACATCACTGGGTTTTGACTGCATTTTTAATTCAACCTGAAATCTTTCTTATTTTAATTGAGATGTATGCAAATTATATTTAACGTAATTATTAGTCTGTATTTAAATACATTACCTTCCTGGTTGTTTTCTGTTGATCCTTCTGTCCTTTGTTTCTTTTTTGTTATTGTCCTGCTGTTTTTGGTTTGCTTGTTTAATTGTATATATTTATAGTGTTTTGTTTATCTCCACTTTGAAGTTCCTAATTATGTTTCCTTTTTAAAATTTTTATATAATTTATCTTTCATTAAATTTGAAAAATTCTTAGCCACTACCACTTCTTATTTTTATTTTTCCTTTTTTTCCTCTCTCCTTCTGGAATTCAATTAAAGGCCTATTTAGCACAACAGAACTTGAATGCTTTTTTCACCCCTTTTTGTGCGTGTACTTAGAGTTGAGTAATAGACACAACCTGTCCTCACATTTGTTGATTCTTTCTGCAAGCGGTCCGGTCTGTCTACTGATAATATTCCCCATCTGTTCATGCATTTTTTTCTAACTTATCCATTAGAACTTTCAACATTTATCACAGGTATTTTAAAACACCTCTGGTAGTTCCAAAATTTAGGTGACATTTGGGTCTGCTCTGTTAGTTCTTCATTTTTTCTTGTCAATTTTATGCACTTCTGGATATTGTGTTTAGAAGAGTAGTAAAGACTGAGGTAAATAATTTTATCATCCATCGTCTCTCTAAATGGGGAACTGCCTCTCTTTAGTCAGTACCTTAGCTGGCTTTGGGATGTGTGGTTGCTATGCTTACCTTTCGGGTACCACAGATTCCAACATCTCCAGGGTTGCGCTGAAGGTAGAGAATGCTTAAATCTAAACCCTGCTGAGTGTTTGACAAGGGGGGTGGTTTTGAAGGGAAAGAGGTTCCTGACCTTCACCCAGTAGTAATGGGTGGTGGACTTTATCTCAGTGTCATGCACAATCACGTGCTCAGTAGTGTTTCTCATCCCCACTCCCAGGGGCAGAGGTTTTTCTCCTCCTTTCCTCCCTCCCTCCTTCAGTGGTCTACCTTTGCTTGGGCCTCGGGGGCGGGAAGTTTTCCCTCCCCTCCCCTAGTAGCTTAAGTCTTTTGCTTAATGTAAGAGAAGGGCCTGGGGAAGGGGGGGATTTTGGTCCTATGAATCAGCAAGGAGGGCTCTCAGCAGTCTTCTGCTGTGCCCCCAAACTTTCTTTGAAAAGCTAGTGGATGCTTATTGAAATATTTCGTGTATGAGTACAGGCACTTTTTGGGCTCGGAGTTCTCAATTATTTTAACCATCGTACTAGCAAATACACACAACCTATAAGAAATCATTAAAATTGTGGCTGTCTTATTTTTACCTGCTTTCTCAGTGGTCAGCTCCTTCTCCTGTGCTCTGCCCACAGGGAAATGATTCGGTGTCCTTTTTCTCCTTGCAGACATTCATCACTCTTAAGCATCCAATGAAACTGCATTGCAGACTCAACTCTCTCATAGGCTTAAGAAAAATTATTGATTTTTTATGGATAGGGTAGGAGTAATACTCTCTCGTGGCTTTCTACATTGTAAACAGAAGTGGAACTCTAGATTGAAACATTTTAATGTAAATTTCAAAACAAAATAGATAAACTTTTAACTTCCAAAATATCTAGGCTATTTATT